>NC_048596.1:265084268-265201768 GCF_003668045.3 Cricetulus griseus | reverse complement strand
TTGTCATGTATCCTGAAATATGACACACATGCCAAAAAGTGATCAAACACTTAAACCTGAACCTGTCTGTGCTTATTTTTATTTCTGTAAAACTTTAGGCTAGCAGTCAAAATAAAGTTGGTTCTCTCTCCTTCCCAAGTTAGTGCCCCCTCTGCCTTCCTCATGTATCCCAATGCCCTGGCTACTCCTCACCTCCCTATGATCTCTTCCTCCTATTTCATGATCTTCTTTTTAGTTTTGTAGCGCACACACACACACACACACACACACACACACACACACACACACTTTTAAATGTAGGTTTTGCGTATTTCAGAGAAAAATATGTAATATTTGTCTTTCTGACTGATCCAGTGTGCTTTACACAGTACCTAGTTGTGTCCATTTTCCTGCAAATATCATGATTTAATTTTTATTTATGGTTGCATGAAAGTTTATGGTGTATATACGCCACATTTTTATGTCCTATTCATCTGTTGGTGAACATCTGGGCTGGTTCCATTTTCCGGCTATTGTGATCAGTGTAGCAATATATGTGGATGTGAAGATATCTGCAGGAGGCTGACATTTAATTATAGACCTGAGAGTGGCGTGGTTGGGTCACATGGTAGTTCTATTTTCAGCTTTTGGAGGAACCCCTGCACTGATTCCCACAGTGTCTGCCTATCAATAGCATATAAGAGTTCCTCTTTCCCACACAGTTGCCCATATGTATTTTCTTGGTGTTAGCCTTTCTGACTGGGGGAAGTTAGAATTTCCAAGCAGTTTTAATATGCATGTACCTGTTAGTTAAGGATGTTGAACACTTTTTCAGGTATATATTGGTTATCTGTAATTTTTTTTCTTTTAAGAACCACCTATTTGGCTCATTAGTTAATTGAATGGAAGATTTGGGGGCTTTGGTGTTTAACTGTTGAGTTCTTTATGTATTCTAGATATTAATCTTTTGTGTGAGGTGTAGTTGGCAAACACCTTTTCCCATTCTGTCATCTGTCTCTTCCCTCGAGTGGTTGTTTTGCTTTCTGTATAATCAGATTTGTTGGATCTTAAGATGAATTCCTGTGCCACCGGAGTCCTTGTCAGAAAGCCTCTGACAATGCCTTTCTCTTGAAGTGTTCCATCTTTGTTTCTTTCTAGCAGTTCTAAGGTTTCAGGTCTCACAGTAAGGTCTTTGATCCAATTTTAATTGCTTTGGGGGGGTGGGAAGATTAAAATATATGGATCTAGTGTTGTCCTTCTATGTGCAGAGATCTTGTTTTACTAATTTTCCCAGAGCATGATAAAGAGGCTGTCTTTTCTCCAATCTTCTGCCCTGTGGATCCTGGGGATCAAACTGAGGCCATCAAGTGTGGTGGCCAGCAGCCGGTGAGCCCAGTGTAAGATTTTAAGATTGCTTTCCAGGAGAAGAACTGATCTGTAGGACCCGGTTCATTAATGACTAGGAACTGCAATTTCCTAGTGGTTGCAGAGTCATCACTGTATGCTCAGACTGGTTTAGCTGAGTCATTTGTCAGATGGGAGTTTGACAGGAGGTCTCATTTAGAGATGGTTACTAACCCTTTTCCTTACCGCCTTGCACTAAGGTCTTTGATCATCAACACAAATCCATGCCGTACAAGCTGTTTTTAGTCTCACTTAACAGATGAAGAAACAAAGATGGAAATGGCTGCGTAATCCGGGTCCTCCTTATCTCAGATTCCCTCTAAGCAAATACATACCCATGGTGTCTTATGAGGAATAAAGAGCTTATGCTTAAGACAGTTATTAAAGGTGGCTTAGAGGGTAAAATTGGTCTCTGAGGGTTCAGTCCCCAATGATGAGGATGATGGGGATAATGATAATGGCGGCAAAGTTTGTTAATAAAAAACATTTCTCCCCCATTTCCTACCTCACCCCAGTCCTTCTAAGCAGTTTGAGTGGGAATGAATGCAGTCAAATGTTGTAGCCACTGACTGAGAAGGCAACCCATGTTCCATACAGGTCACAGACTGGAAAATTAGAGAAAAGAACATTATATTAGCCAAGTAATAAAAACTAGAGAGCAAATTTACCACTCTTAAATGGATTACGAATTTCTAATCTTTAAAAAGGCCTGCCTATTCGATACATTGTGTGTGTGTGTGTGTGTGTGTGTGTGTGTGTGTGTGTGTGTGTGTATGTGTGTGATGTAAATGTGTGGATGTGGACAGGTGCCGAGGTCAGAAGAGTACATCAGGTGTGCCATTCCATCACTCCCTAGCTTATTCTCCTGAGACAGGGTCTGTCACTGAACCTGGAGCTAGGCTGGCAGCCAGCAAGCCCCAGCGATCTCTTGTCTTGTCCTGCACCTCCAGTCCAGGGTTACAGAGCTGGCATCATCACGCCCAGCCTTTAGCATAGATTCTGGGAATCTAAATCAGGCCCTTGTGCTTACGGAAACATCTCCTCAAGCCCAGCACTCAGAGTTCTAAAGACCCAAGTCATGAGATTAAAAACGAACATCTCAGAATTCATTGTTCCTAAGCACAAAGCAAAGTTCTACTTTGTCCGGCTTCTGAGTTGAAATTTGAAAAATATTTCTATCATAGAACCATGAGCATAGGCATATATGCAACAGAAGGAACTGTTGCAACCTTGATGAGTAAAACAGGGAGAATCCATAGAACTCAGAACACCTCTCTGTGTAGGCAAACCCAGAGTACAATTCAGGGCAAGCAATTCTATAAAGGCAACAGACTCAAGTCTACGCCTTAGCAAATGGCTAAAGACTGGAACCACCAAGCTATTTCCATAAGTGAGACAAGTCCCCAACCTATCCTCAAGATTTCATTTAGTGACCAATTTTAGATCAAACAGGCCTAACGACAGAGAAAGAACGAGTTCTATTTATGAGTCACAAGTTTGCCATCTCTGATCTATCTTGTTGACTAGCATGGTAGTATGAGTTCATTTTCTGTTGCTGTAACAAAATGCCCAAGGCTGGACAGTCAGTAAAAGAAAGAGGCTTCTGTAGCTCATAGTTCTGGAGACTCAAGGGTATAGTGCTGTCATCAGCGAGGCTCTGGCAAGGATTCTGTCATGGAGGGAGCACAGACACAGGAAGATTTCATGTTGAGACAGGAAGCCAGAGAGTGAGATTGACCAGTCTTTCCCATTTATAACAATTCTTTCACAACTCACCAGTATCGCATGTACCTTCATTCCTTCCAACCCCCCATGACCCAATGACCTTCCACCAAGCCCACTTTTCAAAGGCCCTGTCAGCTTTGAATATCATCATACTAGGGTCTCAAACATGAGCTCTTCTGGTGAAAACACATTCGAACCCAGCACAGTGCTCATTTACATGGAAAGTATATGCTGTTGGCCAACTGTTCAGTTCCCAGGTTGGTACAGGTCCAACCAATGAGCATTAGGATTACTGGGTTCACCACATCCATCCAGTTTTTATCTAGGCTCTGGTGATCGAAACTCTGGTCCTCATGGTATGGTGGCAAGCACTTTATCCTTGAGTCATCCCCCTGCCCAGCACCAGTCTCGAGTGTTTCAATAGAGTGTTATGGTCCAAGAGGCTGGGCATGGTGGCTCATAATGTAAGCCCAGTACTTGAGAGGCTCAGGCAAGAGGCTCAGGCAAGAGGATTAGCCGGAGTTTGAGGCTGGTCTCTCTACCACAGTGAATCTCTATTGTTTTTATCTAAGTTGTTCTATTTACCAATAAAGACTCGGGAGTCAGATAGTGGGGTAAAAGCCTGCTAGATCAGAGAAGCTGAGAAGCAACCAGCTGGCTTTCCTTTTTGACAGGAGACCCAGTGAGAGTCTCTCTTTCTGTTCCAAACCAAAAAGGACCACAATCGCCAAGTCCCTCCCTACTCCTCTATTCATATTCCTGGCTTCTCTGTCCTCTCTATGGTTAATTCCTGCCAACTAGTTGCTGGCTCTGCCCCTTGATCCAAGGTTAATTCTATTAACACAATCTCAGAGTTTCACAGTACAACCAAATATCCCACAAGTCTCTGTCTCACTCATATAAATAACCTTAATTAAACCCATCAAGTCACACAAACAGAGGAAGGAGGATTCACTGGAAATAAGAAAGGGATCATTGAGAATAGAATGAGACAAGAGAGGGGAATGGATGGTGAATATGGCCAACAGACATCATATACATGTCAAAATGAAGCCATTATTACATATAATTAATATGCTAAATTATTATGGATAATACGGTGTATGGTGCTGTTCCATAGCAAGGCTGCTCAGTCCCTGGAACTCCTGAGTTATATGCTAAAAGCCGATTAAGAAAAAGATGAAAGTTACCTGAGAAAAGGGAATCTTGCACTACAGTTAAAGATCAACAAATTAAAGGCTCTCTTCATTATCGTGTTTTTTAGTTATTTTAGAATCAGGGAACACCCATATGATGATGAGCTGAGCATGTGAAATTAGCTTAGGGACTAAAAAGAGTAGGGGTAGGAAGGGAAAAACAAAAATAAAGAGCAAAACACACATAAGAGATACTTCAAAGTTACTTTTTTGGCCAAGGTTAGAGCAAATGGGATTTATTAGCATACTGGTTAAAATTGCCATGCTTATGGATGCAGCTATTATTTCTCGTTCTCTTTTGATTTCTTGGAATGTCAGATAAGCAAATTGAATTTCCACACAAGTGAAAACTCATACCACTACATATTGGTTTAGTCTGTTGGACCTAGTGCAGAAAGTCAATCCAAACCAATAGCTTGCTATAAATGTGTGTGTGTGTGTGTGTGTGTGTGTGTGTGTGTGTGTGTGTGTGTGTATTTGTATACTAGAATTAACAGTGATTAAGTTACAATGATCTACATCATGATACTGTGTTGATTTGAAAACAAAAATACAGACACCAAGGTTGCAGAGAGATTTGTAATCAATGGTGAGAGTCCTGACTTGTCTTAACACCCACAGGAGCATCTCAAAGAGCATCCAGAGACAGTGTGCCATTGTTAGCTGGGCAGAAGAGAGGCCTTTCTCCTGGGAACTAGGGACTTTCTCCTGATTACGTGTTAAAGGGCTAGAGAAAAGGGAACACCGCCATCTATCACTCATGTCCTGAAGCAGATCAGTTTTAGGAAAGAGACAGGATGGATATTGAACCCTTTAAACCACCTGCACCTTTCCATGAAATCCTTTTGCATAACCCAGGAGTTCATGGCCCCAGTGAAGCCTGCTGCACTAAACTTTACCACCCGAGTCCACGACAGCACATATGTCAGAAGTATGTTTTACACGGTAGGAAGTCTGAGCATGGGGCTCAGGCTGATCTGCTTCCCGGCCAGGGTTATTTTTCTGGCTTGCAGATGTCCTCATGCGGTGGAGTGAGAGGAAATGAGTGACTCTCTTGTGTCTAGTCTTATGGCAGTGGTTCTCAACCTGTGCGTCACAACTCTTTCCCAGGAGTCACCTAAGGCCATCAGAAAACACAGATGTTTATATTACAATTCATAACAGTAGCGTAATTACCATTATGAAGTAGCACCAAAAATAATTTTAAGGTTGGGGTCATCACAACGTGAGGAACTGTATTAAAGGGTCGAAGCATTAGGAAGGTTGGGGACCACTGTTGTAAGGGCACCAACTCTATGAATTCAGAGCACCACCCTCACAATCTCATTTGATTTTAATTACTTCCTGACTCCACATACAGCAACAATTTGTGGAGTACCGGGGTACACAAACATTGAGCCTATGATATCTTCCCACATAATTATTTTTAGGGAGAAGGTAGTTTTTCTTTTAACTTGTGGATAGGTTGCTCAACAATCGGAGTTGTCTGAGAACTTGTCAGCATTTTCATCAGTGACCTTGGTCAGGCACATTGAGCTCTGACTGTGGTCTGCAACAGAAGTCAGGGACCTGAGGGCTTGACCTACTGCCCATATGCCCCAGTGTCGTGGGACTATCTGCCCTACCCATGGGAATCTGCAATTTCCACCCAGATGGGTTCCTTGACGCAGGAACTTTCCTCACCCTCGGAGGACCATTAGCGATTGTCCAAAAGCCTTTGACCTCAATGGAATCTTGCAATGATTCCATAATTTTCCATCTTCTTAAGACTCTGCTTCTACAGATAGTAAGATGGTTTTCTCTTACAAGTAAGTCCCAGATTTGATAGCCATCCTTCAAGGACATGTCAGGATTGACATTGAGCTCTGACATCTTAGGCAATTTCCACGTCCATTCTCAGATACCTTCCCCCAAGGGCTTACTGAGATAATCACACATACACACACACACATGCACACACAAAACACACACAGAGACATTCACACACATACACACATGCACACACAGACACACAACACACACACCCTTATACACACACAACACACACACATATACACACACAAACACACACCATACACATACCACAAGGCATACACACATATACATACACACCACACATGCACACACACACATACACACCACACACACATACCACACACACACACACACACACACACACACACACACACACCAAACAAACAAACAAACAAAAACAAATAAAAACCCAAGTAGGATCCCATTGTTTGGGAATCTGAGGCAGGAGACTCACTTGAACCCAAATGTTTGAGGTCAGGCTAGATAACACATAAGATCCTGTGTTTCAAAACAAAACAAAAACTATTAATAAAATTAAAATCCCATACTTCAAAATAGAACTCTCTACACTAAGTTTAGTAAAGATAATTTTAGGGTTGATAAAAGTTTAAAATTATTACTCCAGTTCTTTCATTATTAAGGAAAACTGAGGCCCAGAGATGTTTAAGGACTTGCCCAAAGTCACCTGATGGCAGAAGCAATCCCACAGACCACTTCCCCATATTTTCAGGTCAGTATTATTTTCAAAACACTGCACAGCCCCCTATGTAATGAATTAATTATCAGATTAGGGTCCCAGCTGGTAGTTGATGAGCAAGGGCACATAGGAACATCCATACCACTCCAACCTGGGTTCTGTAAGCAAGAGAAGAAAGCACAGAGGCTGGATAACATGTATAGGATAGACAGAGGAAAAACCAAGGGGTGTGTGTGTGTGTGTGTGTGTGAGAGAGAGAGAGAGTGTGTGTGTGTGTGTGAGTGTGTGTGTGTGTGTGAGTGTGTATATGTGAGTGAGTGTGTGTGTGTGTGTGTGTGTGTGTGAGTGTGTGTGTGTGAGTGTGTGTGTGTGTGTGTGTGTGTGTGTGTGTGTGTGTGTGTGTGTGTGTGTGTGTGTGTGTGTGTGTGTGTGTGTGTGTGTGTCCATGTAAAATGGGTGCTGGCAAAGGAGCATTGGAAAGGGCTTTTCATTATGACACTTTTGTAAGAACTGTGTGGATTGGGCATGATTTTGAACACCTGAAATCCCATTGTTCAGGCAGCTGTGAGTTCGAGGCCAGCCTGGGCTACACAGGGAATACCAGGTAACCAGGAATATATAGTAAGACCCTCTTTCAGAGGAAGGAAAAGAGACAGACCACTGGCCTGCTGGAAATCCTCCAGCGTTTCTGCCTGTGGAATCCAGATACCTAGAGAAGGGGAAGGGACATGAGAGGCCCATGGTGCAGAGTGCAAGCTCAACCATCAAGAGGGGTACTCTCAGGTCTGTTTCTGATGGACCACCCATCCCTGCTCCCTACAATCCCAACGTTAGAAACTACTAGGGGAGGAAAGGGGCATTGCTCTTAAGGTTGTCATCGATACAGCCAGCAAATAAACAGAAGGTCCTAATCCCACTGTGGATCATAAGGGAAGTGATGCTCTCATTCATGCAGGAGCTGGGATGGGCTGAGAGCAGCATCCCTCCAGGGAGCTGGAATGAAATGGAGAGCAGCATCCCTGCAGGGAGCTGGGATGGGGTGGAGAACATTATCCCTGCAGGGAGCTGGGATGGGGTGGAGAGCAGCATCCCTGCAGGGCCTCAGTATCATTTCAGGGCCAAGCTCTGTGTGTCTTCTAGGCTAAGAGCCCCTTCACTCAGAAGATATAGGTCAGCCTAACAAGTGGACTGAGGTGTATCTAACTGTTCTCAGGGCTCAAGATCCAGCGGGGAGGTCTCTTTCTTTACCAGCAAACAGTCAAACTACGTCCAGATCTATAAAGGAGACTTCATTCCCAATCAGGAAGTCAAGCAGAAATGAAAGATCTAAGAGAATGAAGTTCTCAAGTTCAAGTTGGGGAAACATTATTCTGCTCACGCAGCTGCAAGAGGTCTGTGAGGTCTACTGACTGTAGCCCAGGGAGGATCTGTAACCATCTGATCTGAATCCATCTGACTGTTCCTCGAAAATCATAGCAGTGAGATCGTATGTTCTTGCTGAATGTATTCACACCTTATGGTCTGAGGATGAGGTGGGTTATTTGACAGATTTAAATGAAATGTTTCTTACTTTTAAAGAAGGCCCAGTCCAATCAGAGCTTCTGTGGGCTTTTAGGATATTAATGAAAATTGTACAGTCTTGTTACCTGTCCTTGTCACTGTTCTATTGCTGGGAAGGGAAACCATAACCAAGGCAACTCTTATAAAAGAAAGCATTTAATTGGTAGCTGGCTTACAACTTCAAACGTTTAGTCCATTGTCGTCATGGCTGGGGAACATGGCAGCAGGCAGGCAGGCATGGTGCTGGAGGAGTGGTTGAGAGCTACATCTGATCCTCAGGCAGACGGGGGAGGGGGGGAGAGGGAGGAAGGGAAGGAAGGAGGGAGGGAGAGAGGGAGGGAAGGAAGGAGGGAGGGAGGAAGGGAAGGAGACTGGGCCTGGCATGAGCTTTTGAAACGTCAAACCCACTCGAAGTGACACACTTCCTCCAACAAAGGCCACACCTCCTAATCCTTTTCAAATAGTGCCACTCCCTTGATTTCCCTGATGACTAAGCATTCAAATACGTGAGCCTCTAGGGGTCATTCTCATCCAAACCACCATATCATCTACACCACAAGAACTGAAATACTCAGTGAAATCCCAACACAAAGCCCTGGGTTTGATTCCCAGGGCTGTAATAAGCAAACAAACAATCCAAGGCAACTCCAAATTCAGTTTGAAGAAAAAGGAGGAGCTGGTCAGATGGCCCAGTGGTGAAGAGCACTTGCTGCACGACCATGAAGATCTACGTTTGGATCCCAGCACCTGCATAACAGCTGGGCATGGTCTCAGACATTGCTGTAACCCCAAGTAGGGGATAGAGACGACAGGATCACTAGGGTTTTCCGGCCCCCAGCCTCGCCAGAAAATGAGAACCCCAGGTTCATGGAGAGACCCTGCTTCAAAGGAACTAACTAGAGCATATTGCAGGAGGAAATCTGATGTTCCTTATGGACCTCCATTCACACACACAGGGGTGTGTGCCTGCACACGTACACCCCCCCACACACACACAGGGGTGTGTGCCTGCCTGCACACGTACACACAAACACCACACACACACACACACACTAAAAATCTTGTGTTTCTCTAGGAATTCAGAAGGGACTGTACCATTCCTGGGGTGGTTACTTGTCAACACAGGGAAATGGCTTGCCAGACGGGCTTGCGCTAGGCCACTGGGTAATAAAGCCATAAATCATTAAGCAATCAGGTTCTGTCAGTGCTGACTGGCAAACTGCTGCTGGAACTCACATTCTCCTGGGCAGACTGGCAAGAACTATCAAGGGTGCTATTTATCCCTGGTATCCAGCAGAAGCTATTCCTTCTTACAAAGCCTCTCAGTATTCCTTGCTTTCTCCTGATCTCGGATGCTAGAAGCTTCTTTTAATTAATTTACATCTTCATATGTCATGTGTTGTCTCAACATAGGGGGTTCTGGAAGAAACTGAAAATGAGACTCAAGCAAACCCTAGGCCAATGTCTTAGCTCAACAATTTAGGTCCTTTGTGCTGGAAAAGAACGCCGGGGAGTAATGTGCCATTGTCGCCACTAGAGGGCGATCAGACACTTGCTTTCAAATTTCCAGTTCATCAGATGACTTGAGGTGAAACTGTCTCTATCCACGGCTGTGTCCTCCTATTACTAAAATTTTGTCATAACTCTAGTTTAATGCTCTGCCCATACAACAACATACTACAGCCTTTAACGAATGCTGTTTGATGGTGGTGGTCAAGTTTACAATGGCGTCTAAACAATCAAGGGTAAATTGAAGGTGTGCAGGAGTCTGAAGGATCAGAAAGTGGCCCAGAAGAGCTGGTAAATATGTTTTGGTCCCATAACCTTTATAGAAAGCACTCAGAAACACCTTATTACTTAACTAGACAGAGTCAGACAGAACTGCCACCCACAACAGAACGAACTGTGCAGCTGGCATATGCCAGGGGACTTCAGATTCTATAGACAGCAAAAACACAGGGTTCAAAAGACCTGCTTCTTTCCTTATGCTTTCATCTGATATATGCCATATGTATGCATGTCTATGAGTATATCGTATATTGTCTATATGTATAGCATGTATTGTCTCTGTATATAGCATGTATTGTCTATATGTATAGCATGTATTATCTCTGTATATAGCATGTATTGTCTATATGTATAGCATGTATTGTCTATATGTATAACAGGTAGGTATCTCTAGCAAGATGGAAAGAACATGGGTGATGAAATGCCCAGTCATGGCAGAGGAAAAGGACACTTTGTTTTAAAGGCTCCCCTGCTAGCAGTATTCTCCCCGCCTTTGCATGGAATTCTGGGTGCCCTGAGGCCAGGCCTGAGCAAGAATCAGAAGTTCCTGAGGGTTATGTTTGCTTCCTTCAGAAAGGACATCCATCATGAGGGTATTGATGGGAAGACATGGTCACACACATACTTATAAGAGGAAAAACTTGTGCCATTGGGCTATGAAAAACAAACAAACAAACAAAAAACCAAAATGGTAAATCCTCAAGTGGTGGGGCCAGTGCCTGGTTCTAATCTCTACTGCTGTCTCAATTTCCAAACACAGACCTCATCTGGGACCCGGGGCTCTAGGAATAAACATTAGCGTCTCATTAAAAACCTGTTGTTTGCCGGCTGTGGTAACACCCACTTTCAGTCCCAGCACACGGGAGGCAGAGGCAGATAGATCTCTGTGAATTAGAGGCCAGCCTGGTCTACAGAGTGAGTTTCCAGTTAGCCAGGGCTGACTGTCTCAAAAACAGTTTCAGTTTTTCTGCCCTGGGAGTTGCACCTAAGGCCTCATGGGTGCTAGGCTAGTGCTCTGTCTTGCATCACTACCTCCAGCTGTTGTTCCTGCTGAGGCTCCTCTGACTAAAATTCTATGCTACTTTTCAGATCACCTCCCCTCAGCTTATCTTGGTCTGTGCTGTGCTTCCTATAGACCATGGTGGTGGCTACCATGTGCCTCCCAAACCTGTTGACCTATCAGGTGACAGTGACAGCTCAGAGGCCCTTTCTTGTGCTTTTCCCTAAGCCTGAGAGGCTTCTTTGCATCAAGTCCAGCACTTTAGGTTTGAAGTCAGTCTAAGGGCAATTTGCCCAACCTTATATTAAAGAATTAACACTGAACAGATAGATGCTCGTTGACTAGTAGCATTGGTCAGACTTATGCAGGTTTTTGCATGGACATTCATTTTAATTTCTCTCTGATGAATGTCTGAGGTCACCATTACTGGGCCACATGGCAGTTACATGTGTATTTCTTAAGAAGTCACCAAGCTTTTCTAGAGCACAGCCACTTCCTGAGCATGCCTGTACCATTCTCCATTCCTGTCAGCAAAGACTGCCTGATCGCCTGTCTCCACACCCTTAACCTCTCTCATCCCTACAGGGTCTCTAGCCCAGGCTGGCCTCGAACTCCTGATCTTTCTGCCTCTGTCTCCCATGCATTGCAGGCACTGCACCTGTTTTGTTCTGACCTGGGGCTCAAACTCAGAGATGGGGCATCTGCTAGGCAAGGCTCCCCCTTGCACTCCCCACCCCCACAGCTCTACTCCCAAGCCCAGGACTGGCTTCCTTGTTCCAGTGTATGTTCCGTGCTTTCAATTTGCATTTCACTAACTGATAATAAGGTTGGCAAATTCTCACGTGCTCACTTACCATCTGTACATCTTTCTCTGTGGAATGCCTGTCCTGTCTTTTATCTGTTTTCTAAGGTTTTTTAAGCCTGGAAGTTGTGGTCTTTTGATATTTTACATGTTTACAGTCCTTTGACTGGCTTGTAATTTACAGACCTCTTCTCCCCGGTCTCTAACTTATCTTTTAATCCCGTTAGCAGGTGCGGTAGTCAGGGTTTCTATCTCCGTGGTAAACACCATGACCAAAACAGCTTGGGAAGGAAAGGGCTTATTATTTCGTCTTTCAACCCTCAGGTTATACTCCCATCACTGAGGGAAGTCAGGGCAGGAACTCAAGGCAGGAACCCAGAGCAGGAACTGAAGGAGAGGCCCTGAAGGAATGTTGCCTACTGGTTTGCTCATCAAGGCCCACCTAGCCTGCTTTCTTATATACCCTGGGACCCCAGGACCCCAGTACCTCAGGACCCCGGGACCCCAGTACATCAGGACCCCGGGATCTCAGGACCCCAGGACCCCAGGACCCCAGTCCACAATGGGCTGAGCCCTCCCACATCAATCACTATTCAAGAAAATGTTCTGCAGGCTTGCCTACAGGCAGTCTCATGAAGGTATTTTCTCTATAGTAGTTCTCTACTATAGCTTGGGTCAAAGTGACAAAACAAAGAACCAGGATGACAGGGTCTCCCAGGGATCTGCTCCATTAGGCTCCTGCTGACATCATCCAGGGGAGCAGGGACTTCCCATGTAGCCTCCCTCTGCTGACATTAGGTACGGGGGGGGGGGGGAGTGGTGTGGCTTCTCTAGATCAAAGCTTCACAAGGCCCCCATAGGAAGGGACTTTCTATTCTGCTAGGTGTCCCATCCCTTGGGCTGAGGCTGTGGACTGAATAAAAGAGAGAGAGCAGGCAGCCCAACTGCATCCATGTCCCTGCTTCCCAATGCAGACATACTGTGATCAGCATTCCTGCTCCCAAGCCTTCACCATCAGACGGTTGAGCCCCAAACTCCTTGAGTTGCTTTTATCAGGTATTTTTGTTACATGAACAAGAAAAATAACTTGTTATGTATATGTCTATATTACATAATGTATATAATATGTGTATTATATGTATATAATATATTATGTACATATGTGTATATGTATGTGTGTATTATGTATGCATGTATATATGTGTGTATGTATATGTGTATAATCATGTCACTGGATCAAAGTCACCAGAATCATTGTTTAAGGATGAATTCTTGTATACACCAGGATGAAAATAAAATGGACTGATTTATGCTAATGTGTTATGTCACCAGGTTAAAACAAAGTTATTTATCTAGCCTTTCAACATATCCCCAAACAGGTCAATTTCAAGTGACAATGAAATTTCCTCTGCCTTAACCCTTTCTAAACCTGAGGTTCCAGAAACATGTGAGGCTAATGAATCAGTGGTTTCCTTGTTGGGCTATCCCTGCCCTCCATTGGAGGTTTTGTTTCTGTTCTTTTCCAGCCCTTTGTTCTGTAATGTGGCATTTACCAGAAATGGCAGGAAAAGCACATTGACTCCATCTTCCCAGAGGAATCCAGTCTTTGCCTTTTTTTTTTTTTTTTAATTTTGAAATGATGAAGCTGATCTCTGTTGTGCTCTTGAAAAGTTCCCAACTCAAAACAAACAAACAAATAAACAACTCGGTTCTACAACCCATTACAATCCTGCTGGGCTTTTTGTTTGGGGACTGGGGGTGTTTCCAGACTGTACTAATGAAAATAAAGAGGCATTAGTCTGAATTTCTCTCTGCATTTAGAAATTCTACACAAGCAAAACAAGACTTAACTCTGAGGCAGTTCTTGTAACTGGCTTTGAAAACACAAATCCTGGCTGGGTAAACTGGTACATACCCATGGTCCCAGCTCCTAGGAGGCCTGAGATTGGAAGAGCTCTGAAGGGCAGGAGTTTGAGACCAGCCACCCCAACATAGGGAGACCCTCATCTTCAAAGTGAAACAGATCAAAGAATCCAAAACCAAACAACAAACAGAACCAAAAGCCCAAGCCTCAGCGAATGACAGTCAAGTACGAGACTGGTGACAGAACGAGGGGCCTCCATTAACCATATTTAAATAAGGCAGATTGATAGCTCTCCCCAATTAAGAATAATTCTGAACCCTTTGTTCATGTTCAGTCACTCTTGTAACTTCTTACAGCTTTAAAAAATATTTACTCATTCTTACTTTATATGTATTCTTATTTTATATGCCTGCATGTCAGTCTCTTTATTGAGTGTGTATGTGTGTGTGTGTGCATGCACACGCGTGTGTATGCTCATGTATGTATTACCCCATATCTCCTAATTACCCCCCCCCGTGTGTATGCTCATGTATGTATTACCCCATATCTCCTAATTACCCCCCCCCCCGTGCATTGGAATATGTCCTTCTGTTCTGTTTTCTCTAGAGAGCACTAGCTCCGAGCCTGAAGTTTCAGCTAAAGCTTTCCTGTTCTCATGGGCTCCAGTGCCTACCCTCCCTCCCCTTTCACCTCCCCCCATATTCCCAGCCCCCACCCCCAAACACCCACCCTACCCCAACTCACCCCTCTAGTTTTCCAAGCTGTCTTAATAGCACTTCATATGGATTAGATTACCTCTAGGCCTCCCAGAAACACTATGAGATACAGATTGCATTCTCCCCGTTACACATGGAGAAGCTGAAAACTGGGTTTTGGTGGTGTATGCCTATAATCCCAGGACCTGGGAGGCTGAGGCAGGAGGATAGCTGTGAGTTTTAAACTATGGGCTACATAGTGAGAGCCTGTCTTAAACAATCAAACCAAAACAAAGAGGAAAAACAGCTTGGGGGGGGGGGCAAGGGCGAGGAGGAAGGGGAAGCCAGTACAGGAGGGGATGAGGAATAATTGAGGACCATAGGGAGGTAACTATAAAGTGACAGTTACAGGGTAGATTGGCATTTAAAGCCAGATGGCCTGACCTCCTCACGCTAGGTGGCACAATAAAGTCCAATTCCATCTCAGTGTCCTTATTCCTTGATTAGTTCTCTGGAAAGTTCCATGAACTTTGTTCAAAAGTTACTTCTGCCAATCTTCGGTTTCATGGAGGCCAGCTACCCAAACAGACACTGAACACACAGCCCAGGGGTGTGGTTCTCTGTGCCTGGTTCAGAAAAGCCACTTAAAGAAACCGCTATGACGTAAAAATCCTCTCGTGACAGTCTCCGAGACAGACGACAAGGGTTTGTCCTCTACCCACCCGGAGGTTCAGACAGGCACAACACTTCTGTCCTGGTTGGCTTTAGACTCGCTGCTTCCCACTGTGCTGTCTGGGGTTGAATTTCTGTGCCAGACTCTCCAGGGAAGTTGTGTGGATGGATTAACCCTGAGGTGCTGGGCGGGGCTCAGCAGTATACTGCTGTGTTTATTTTAATTAGATTCCAGCAGCTGTTGCAGACAGGCCGGGCAGTGTGGCTGTCCTGCGGCTGCCCTTGGCATGCTGTTGCAGGAATTTGACATCACAGCCCTTTTTGCACAGGTGTGCAAAAGCCCTTTTTGCACTGGGTGCAAGGGAGGACTGAAGGGTGCTTGCAGCCCGATTTGGGAGTTCCAGGGACCAATGGGAAAGCTTGGTTTGTGACCACGCCCGACCAGCCAATGAAATAGTCCGGTTTTGGTAACTGGTCGTCCAGCTTGGGTTCTGGGTAGCAACAATCCAGTACATCTGGTGACGCCGCCACGTCTCTGTGGCAGTTTATTTTGGGCGTCACGGCTGTTACCCAAAGTCAGGAGTAATGTGTTTCATTCGCAGACATCTAAACCCCCAACCGCAGGCATGTTTTCTTCCAGGGCAGAGGGCAAATGCAATTACATCTGTGACCAATTTGCACAGCTGGACGCTCAGTCTCCTGACAGAAACATTTATTTGAGATTCGGGGGAGCTGGGTTCGCCAGACAGGAAGCAAGGTCCAGCAGGCATTGTGTTGGCCAGTCGGTGAATGCTTGCTAGCCCGCAGAACAAAACAGAAACTGTCACCGTCAACGTTGACATTTCATGGCTGAGAAGGAGAGTGTTCTTCCTACACACGAGGAGAGATTTGAAGGCACAGACAAGAGTAAGAATTTTGAAAACAAGAAGTGGTTGCTGCTGAGTCTGGTGCAAACCCAGAGCGCACATTTTGCACAGACAGGCTGAGGAAGGCCGGCTGCCCCTTCCGTCCATGGTATGATGGCCACGTCTTCCCACCCAGGCCTTTTCGCACATCTCTTCGGACTCGTCAGCTTTTGAAGGAACAGAAAACGTTTTCAGAACCCGAGAAAAAGAAGTACCGGCTCTTCCAAATTCAAGAGAGAAAAGTCTAAGCCGAAATTAAAATAGCATTTGTCTTCTTAAGAAGTATCGGTTTGTCCAATTAATTTTTCAATATACATATATTAAATTTGCATTTTTAGAAGCTTATTGAGTGAGATTTTTCTCACTTTGAGACTCTCCCAGTGGGCCTGATAACCACCAAAAAGTTGTTTACTGTAAGCTATGTGTTTGGTATGGCGCATAATTTCAAAGTGGGATGAAAAGCATATCAGCGTTTTAGAGTAGAAATTCAGCATTAATAAGAATATTTTCTTAGTTGTTGCTATTGCTGATGGTTCATTTTTGAGACTGTGTAGCCTAGGTTGGCCTCAGCTTGTGACTCCCTTGCCTCCAGTTCCCAGGCACCATGCCTGGCTTAATCCCCTTAACAGCAGACGCACAGTAGCCACAGAAGAGGTACCACATGCCCACATTCAGCCGTCAATCTTTAGTTAGCATATCAGTCACACAAGGTTCTAGGGTGGATCATATGAGGTCTTTTTTGGCTTTGAAACTTCCACCATCTGCAGAGGCAAGAGAACCCAAGTTCAAAGTCAGTCTGATCTACATAGCAAGTTCCCAGCCAGTGAAACAACAGCAACAAAACCAAAACTTCATCACCTTATTTGGTCTTAGCATACCGGTAACTGCATCTATTCTTAAAAAACAAGACTTATTTCTTATTATGTGTGCTGGTGTACCTAAGTGTGGGGATGTGAGCCAGAGAGTACAGGCATCCCTGGAGGCTAGAAGGCAGCATTGAATCTCCTGGGACTGGAGTTGCAGGTGGTTGGGAGGCACCCTGAGTGGACAGTGGGAACCAAACTCTGGTCCTCTGGAAGAGCAGTGATTGCTCTTAACTGCTGAGGTGTCTCTCCCTGCTGCATCTACACTGGGTCCAGTCTTGACAAGGCTGAGCCGATTCTTTGGAGGCCAAGCTCTCATTCCAATGCTTGATGCTCCAGATGTCCTAGCTCAGAACAAGGCATCAACATGCAGGTGTATCTACCAACAGGCAAGCTTTTTACCATGCCAAGGAAAGACCAGGCTTTCCTGCAAACCAAACAGACTGAGCTAGACACATTCAGTGGGAGGCCCTATACAGGGAGCTTGGAGCATGGGGCCCTACAAACAGCAAACACCTCTGCTTCTTCATCACTGGGCATGCTAGACTGAGCCCCATAGAGGTGCTAAGGCTTCACTTAGCAAGATGGCAGCTTCCTGTGGGTCACCTGATGCTTGCAGGTTCAGAGTGGTCCATTCACAGTGGGCCCAGGGGAGGGGGAGAAGGAATTTCTGAATCTCCTAATAGGATTGTCCTTTGGAAATTCCAGTTTCATTTTAAGATGTGAACTCATACTCTGTGAGATGTCTAGTCTTAAGTGACTGCCCTCCCTGGCAATTCCTGTCCCCCTCTCTCCTAAGAGATATTTTGGGCTTTCTCAACTAACCGGGGTCCCTGAGGTGTCTGCATGCCTTTTCTAGAACTAGAAGACATCAGAAAAACTCTGAAAAAATACTGACTAGATCTAGTCTAGAATCTGGCTTAATAACTAGTGTGTACCAGAGGGCAGTATCTCTGGGTTTTGTTTCTTTGCTTCTTGGTTTTAAACACAGTTTTGTTTTGGTGCTGGATCTCAAACCATGTTCCATAAGCAAGTCCTCTGTCATGGAGCTGTATCTCTAGGTCTGGAGGAGCTATATGGAGTCATAATTCACTTACCACTGAAAACATATGTATTTTAAGTGTGTTGCCCTGGTGAGTGCATGTAGTCCCAGCTACTGACGGAGCTGAGGCAGGAGGATCATGTGAACCCCGGAGTTTACAAACAGCTTGGAAAACATAGAGAGATTTTGTCAAAAATGAAAAAAAAATGAGTGCAATTTTATTTCAGTGGTTTTAAGAACCACTCATAGGACAAGCAGGCAGCATAATAGCTGGTTTTAAACCATCTCAGTAACACCAGAAAGAAACCCCCCCCTCACTCCCCACATTGTCTCACAGCCTCCCTCTCTAATCTGTTCCAGTCCTAGGCATGTAAATGGAAACACACAGCATGTGGTCTGGAGTCCCGTTTCCTTTACTGGAAGGTTTCTAGAGTTCATCCATATGCTCATATGGAGTGGTACTTTGTTTCATTTTCTTCCCCAAAATATTCCACTTAGGGTAAAAGCTGATGGTGGGCTGTCGCTTGTGCCTATCTGCTTTTTTAGCTATTAAGAACACCCTGGCTGTGAACACCAGTGTACAGGTTACATATGGCCACACTTGGTTTCACTTTGCTTGTGTGTGTGAGAGTGGCTCTGCCAGGTCAAACTAGCTTTGTGTTTAAATGTCTGAGGGAAGAGCAGACAGCCATATGTTGTGGGATATTTGTACACTGTGTGAGGATGTATTGTTTCGATTGATGTAATAGAATGCTGAACAGCCAATAGCTAGGCAGGAGAGGATAGGCGGGACTTCTGGACAGAGAGAGAACTCTGGGAAAAAGAAAGGCAGAGTCACCAGTCAGACACGAAGGAAGCTAGATGGGCTGTACGGTGGAAAGGTAACTGAGCCACATGAAAGAATGTAGATGACTAGAAACAGGTTAGTTTAGTTACAAGAACTAGTTAAAGCAAGCCTAAGGACAAGCTTTCATAATTAATAGTAAGTCTCTGCGTCATTATTTGCGGGCTGGGTCCAAAGACAGCCCGACAAAGTTTGCCAACAGTCACATCATTCTATAGACCACTGAGGGTGTACAGAAGTCCCTTCTTGACGTCCATTATTTTCTGCTTTAAACCGTCCAGCAGCCCCCCTAATGGGTGTGGAATGGTATTTAATGGAGGTTTTGATGTCCATTCTCTGAAGACTAATGACTTTGACATTTTTCTAAGTGCTTCTCTAGCCACTCATGTATCTGCCTTCGAAAAGCATCTATTTGTGTTTCTGCTCATTTCTGTCACTTGTGTGTTGAATGTGGGCTGTAATAGTTCTTTGTGTAGCCAGGATTCAAGTCCCTCATCAGGTATTTTATTCCCAAAAACTTTGTTTTCTTGGCTCTGTTTTCATCTTCTTGATGGTGCTCGTCTTCACCTCATGCACCACCCTGTCCCAGCTTCTGTCACTCTGTAGGCAAGTGTTGAAACTCACCCAACATTGTCATTTTTTAAAAAATAAATATATTTTCTATTCTGGATCTGTTGAATCTTGATATGAATTTCAGATTAGTTTCTATCTGCCAAATTGTGGAATATTTCCATTTTAACAGTATCTTTTTTTCCCCTCTCTCTCTTTTAAAACACTTTAACTGGGCATGGTGGTACACATTTAATCTCAGCATGTAGGAGGCAGAAGCAGGCAGATCTCTTTGAATTTTTGGCCAGCTTGGCCTATCTATATATTGAGTCAGTCAGGACTACAGTCAGGACTACAGTCTGAGACCCTATCGCAAAAAGGTTTTTTATTATCATGTATTCAGTGCACAAGTTAATAGGTTTCACTTTGATATTCTCGTACATATACGTGATATACTTTAACTACCTTTACTCCTTTCTCTTGTTACGCCTCTCCGTCTGCTCCTCCCTTTTCCTAACAGCTCCCCATCTACTTTCATGTCTCTAAGAAAAAGAATCTAATCCTATATATAAGAGAGAATATGAAACTTTTGAGTCTGACTTATTTCACTCGATACAATGATAACATAACAAAACGTCATTCGTTTTCCTGTAAACAATATGATTTTGTTTTTCTATGGCTGAATAAAACTCCATTGTGCATGTATATGTGTTTTGTGTGTGTGTGTGTCTGTCTGTGTTTGTGTGTTTTATCTATTCATTCATTTGTTGATGGACGTTAAGCTGATTCTATAACTTGGCCACTGTGAATACTGTCATGATAAACATGGATTGGATATTCAATATTAAGTGTTAATATATGAAAACAGAATAGCATTCTTTTTTCTTTTTCTTTTTTGTTTTTGTTTTTGTTTTGTTTTGTTTTTTGAGACAGGGTTTCTCTGTGTAGCTTTGGAGCCTATCCTGGCACTCACTCTGGAGACCAGGCTGGCCTCAAACTCACAGAAATCCACCTGCCTCTGCCTCCCCAGTGCTGGGATTAAAGGTGTGTGCCACCAACGCCTGGCAGTTTTCTATTCTTTATCAGGTTTTTTTTTCTTTCAGCTTTCTTTGTATACTTTTCAGAATATAGGGTTTATACTTTTTTGTTACATTTATTCCTATTTTTTCTCTTAAGTGCTATTATAAGAAAATATTTTTTCTAATTTTATCTTCATTTATTAATTAAAATTTTATTACGTGTGTGTGTGTGTGTGTGTGTGTGTGTGTGTGTATGTGTGCTCGTGTACATGGAGGGGGCACATCAGAGGGCAACTTGCAGAAGCTGATTCCCTCCTTCCACCACGTGAGTGCTGGGGATTAACTCCATCTCCCCAAGCATTTTCTGCTGAGCAATTTTATTTTAGTTTATTCATTCCCATTGCAGAGAAACATATTGATTTTTGTGTATTAACCTTTTATCCGGCAACCATGCTAAATACCTGTTAGTCTTAATGGTTTTTAGTGGATTTGTCAGAACTTATTTTGTAATCCAAGATTATGTCATCTAAAATATAGGTTAGCCTCATCTCTCTAACTAGACTCTTCTGATTTCACACTTGCCCGTTACCTCGGTGAAGACCATTCAAATGACAGCTGCAAAACACTGGGTTTTTATTCAGCCCTCACTGAATTAGGTGTTCCAGCTCCTTGATCCAGGCGCTAGTGCTTAACATTCATCCTGCTACCCAACTCAGGAGAGACGGACTTCCCAGAGCATATTTCAACAGAGCAGCACAACTCTTAGGCATTGGTTACTAATCAAGAATAAGTTAAAACAAGTTCCAAGGCAGAACATTCAGACACCAGGAAAGGCACTTGCTGAGGAATAAACTAAGTAGTAGAGCATTTATTTAACATACCCAAGACACTGGATTCAATCTCCACCACTACAAACAAAACAAAACAACAACACAAATCCCAAACCAACCAACCAAAAAACTCCAGGAAGGAAGGAGACAGGGGACAGATTTGTATGAGAGATCTTTTCTGCCTAGGCTAATGCTTTCAAGATGTCTGCCACAGTGTGTGTGTGTGTGTGTGTGTGTGTGTGTGTGTGTGTGTGTGTGTGTGTGCGCGTGTCTGTGTCCGTGTGTCCGTCTGTCTGTTCATCTGTCTGTTCGTCTGTCTGTCTGTCTGTCTGTCTTTATGTCTGTCTGTCACAAAGACCAGACATCACACACAGGCAGAACTGCAGCCAGGACTGGACAACTTCCCAGTACCTCAATACCATCCACACTAGCATGGCAGGGTATAACAGAAGAGAAACCATTGCACGTTTTTTTTTTGTGTGTTTTTTTTGTTTTGTTATTTCTGTTTTTCCTTTCTTTTTCTTTTCTTTTCTTTCATCTTCCTTCCTTCCTTTCTTCTTTTCTTTTCTTTTCTTTTCTTCTTCTTCTTCTTCTTCTTCTTCTTCTTTTTTTTTTTTTTTTTTTTGCCTACCAATTCAGGAAGCTGTTTTCTTTTTATGCAGGAAACCACTCTGATCTCTGGCGGGTTCCCTGTTACTTTGAAGCATTCTGTGCCTCTCGCATGTCTTAACGTCTGGGTAGGAAGACCTCAGAAGAGATCTGTGAGTTTGTGCTTGCTTGTGGTGGCTGTTTGCTGTGCGGTGAAAACAAGGCACCCCAGACTTCAGAAGCAAAATGAAATAAACTTCTTGGTTCATGCGCAAACTGTGCAGAATGGGCTTTGTGTGGGAGCCGGCAAAGGTGGAAGTGCCATTCAAAAGTTGCCAGAGCCCAAGAATAGACTTGCCTTGGTGAGGCTTCTGGACTGCCTCCAGTTCCTAGCAAGAGCCATGCCCGGCCTTCCTGAAGTGCACCATTGAGAAAACGCCTTGAGAATAGGTTGACTGACACGGGGAGCAACATGGAGAGAATGGCTTTAATGAGCCAAAAAATGTGGTTTCAAATGCCCGTCTCCCAGTGTCACTGCTGGCCTTTGCCAGCAGAGGCAAAGTCTTGTTCACTGGCGCAAACTCCGAGAAACACCGAGCAAGCCTGCACCAACTCCAAGCCAGTCGGCAGCATTCACATTCAAGTCTAGAACTTTCGCTCTTCGGGAGGACGGATATGTATGAGCTGATGGGGAGCTGTTTGGCCTTGAATACGGGCTAGCGTGCAGAGGGAGCCCTCAGGTCCCCAGCAGGGAGAGGTTTTGGTGGGGCCTTGCCCTTAGCAGCTGGTAAGGGGAAGGGTAGGGCTATTATTATTCATAGGTGGATTATCCAGTTCAAACATTCTCTGGCTTTGGGCCTGTCCTCCTGTTTAAAGATTTCCTGACTGGTCGTGTTAATGCTAGGCGAAGAGTAGAAAACAAGAACAAAAAAAATGAAAACCATCTTGCCTCATGCTAGTCATTTCTGAACACTATCCATGCAGGGTTAGAAAACAAGGCTTGGTTAAAGTCGGAATCTGGAATTTGCTGGAGGGCTTCCATTCTGGGTTCTTTGATCCCTGGCTGTAGCATCTGTCTCTCTTGGGAAGGGGAATCTCCAGTGGCTTCACTAGGGAAAACCATAAAGAAAGGGATGTTCTCCCTGTACCTTTATTTATTGAATTTTAATAATATTCTTGATATTTTCAAAGTTTCATGTATTTGTGCAATGTACCTCCACCCTCCAGTACCTGCTCTAACTTCCTGTAGTACCGCCATCCTGCCTTCATCCCAACTGTATGTCCTTTTTATTTTTATATTTATATAAAAAGTATATATGAAATAATAACTATCAAATAATTAAACAAAACAATATTTAATATATCAAACATCTATTATAAATCATATAATAGATATTAAATATATGCCATATATTTACTATATATCTGTATTATTAAAATGATATATATTTTATCATATTTAAATTTCTATCTTGTTATCAATAACTTCAACTCCAATTAGTGCTGCCAGTTTGTGCATGGGTGAGTAGCCACTTTTGGGTCATGAGCAGCCTACAACTGGTTATGCCACCAAAGGAGAATGGGTCTTTGTGTCATCCATTGTCACTGGTTCCTTCCATTAGGGTGGGGCATTCCATGTGCATGCTGGAATTTTGACTAGCTTGGTCTTGTACAGGCATTTATAGTTTTTGAAACAGGAGCTCTCAGTGAACCCAAAGCTCATTGCTTCTGTTAGGCTGGCTTGCCAGTGAGCTTCAGGAGCCCCCACTTCACCCCCGGTCTCTGTCTTCCCTCCTCCTTATCTCTGGCCATACAGGATGCTGCCATGGGATCTGAACTCAAGGTCTCGCCCTTGCACAGCAGGTATTTACTAACTGAACCATATTCCAACCCTGTTAAATTAAATGAAACATTAAATTATTTTATTTATTGACACAAAATTCTGCTATGAGGACCAGGCTAATCTTGAACTTGTAGCAAACCGTGTTGCCTTGGTCTCCTGTGATCTGGCATTACAGGTTTGTAGCATCATGCCTAGAGTTTGCGATGATTTGGAAAAGGTAACAAGCAAAAATAGAGAGCTGTGAGGACACAGGGAATCTAGATTCCCCTCCCCCCATCATAAAACTGGTGAATGAATTCACTGCTCTGCAGGGAAAGTTGAGTAATCAGAGGGTGGGGTCACCACTCAGAAAGTTAGTGTCAGGATAGTCCTGTGACTTTAAAAAAATTCTCTTCATAAAAACTCAGTAAAAACCGTGATTTCTTTTGCATTACCATGCTGGTGACTTTGTAGGGCTATCTCTTCATTAACTTCTCTCACCTTCTGTGCTAGTGGCCGCTTGTGCTTTAATTATAAAGTGGATGTATTAAAATGACTGCAATTATACTTTAAGCTGGGAAATGAGATTTTTAAATTACTCACACCGAGATTTCCAAAGATAGCTCTTTCCTCTCCGTGACCCCTTCTCTCTAAGCCGCCCCCTAAATTCAGAATCCGAGGCATTAATAACAGCAAACGGAGCAAACAGGAGTTACACTTAAGCTTCAGCTTTTCAAGCCTCTTCTTGATTCTCCCCTCATCGTGTGTGTGTGTGTGTGTGTGTGTGTGTGTGTGTGTGTGTGTGTGTGTGTGATATGTGTGTGTAAGTGAGGGGACAACTAGAAAGAGTTGGCTTACCATGTGGGTCCTAGGGATCAGACTCAGGCTCTTAGGTTTACTCAGAGTCATCTCAGTGACACTTTTATTTTTAACTATTATTTATTTAGATTTATTCACTTTATGTGTTTGAGTGTTTGAGTGATGTGCCTGAATGTATGTATATGCACCGTGTGCACAGTTGGTACCCAAGGAGGCCAGAAGATGGTGTTGCATCCCTTGGAACTGGAGTTATAGATAGTTGTGAGCTGCCATGCAGGTGCTGGAAGCTGAACCTGGATCCTCTGCAAGAGCAGCCAGTGCTCTTAACTGCTGAGCCATCTCTCCAGCCTTGTATTTATAATGTTCTTTGAGATAAGGCCTAATATATCCCAGGATGGCTCACACCTCTCTTTGCAGAGGAGGACAACCTTGACCTCTGATCCTCCTGGCTTGACCTCTGAGTGCTGGGATGACAAATGTGTGCCACCAAGTCATTGTTCTGAGCTGCAGATGTAACCCGGGGCTTTGCACACGCTGGGTGGGCACTCCCGGCTGAGCTCTATCCATAGTCCTGTTACAGCTCACATTTCTACTGCTGTATTTCACAGAAGCGGCTACAAAACTTAAGCTCAACTAAATTAGAGTAGTTGTCTCTAAGAGCCTTCTCCACCCCAAACTTGCAGGAAGTTGCAGGAGAAACAAACAAACAAACAAGCAAACAAAACAAACCGATATAACGTCAAAGTCAAACCAAGAAAATGAACAAATGAACCAACTAGTATGACCACGGTAATGGTCCATAGATATCTTTGGTCCCATTGAAGTTTTACACATAAAATGTGTGGGCTTCCTTCGCTAAAGTCTACACATGACTTTTGGCTATAGCTCAGTTGTGGACAGCACATTTAAGATGTTCAAGCACTCAAGGCCCTCAGCCTGATGGTCAACACAACAGAAAAGCAGAAAACGGCCATACAAAAATAAAGTGAAAAAAAATGTGAAAAGTAAAATGTAAAATTAAACAGAACTTATTGAGAAAAGTACTGAGAAAATGAAGGGACTGGCCCCCTCGTGCCTTCATATGGACATCTATCTTGTTTTGATAGGATTTGATGGTCACCAAATCACCAAACCACCGTGAGATCAAGGAAGCGGTGCCAACAACATGGAGAGAGTGTCTGGGAGGAGAGTCTGGATTCAAAAGACCCAGCAGGGACTGCTCTGTGATCAAATCCGACTTGACAGGCAGGGCCATTTGCTCTGCTGTCATCTCTAAGCAGGGATCTTGGATGACATATTTGGTATGCTCTTGAGATGCCACAGTGTGTAAACGGAAGGGCAGACATATGTTCAAGCCATGAGGGGAAAACAAAGCTGTGCATGGTCAAGATGACTCAGGCCTCTCCAGTTCCTAATAAACAAGGGATGGAATGACTTGTTTAAATTGAATCTGATGAAATATTCATTGGCAGTGCCTGCTGGATAAAGATAAACGGTACATTGGGGGCTACACAGAACTACCCACTGGCCTGACAATGGCACTCGTTTAAGGGGCTGGGAGAAAACACGGATTTAGCTAAGCGCTTTGAAGGTAATAGATTTGCACTGAGTAATCTGTTACTTGATTCTTCTTGAAATAACAGCACAAATCCACCCGATGATCAGGAGAGAAAAGAAAGCATGCTGTGTATATAGGAGGTTTGGGGACAGGCCCAGAAAGAGCACACATCAATCTTGCCTACAATTCTTGGCCACAACTCAATTCATCCATACCCTACCACAAAGGAGGTTTTTCTCAAAAACTATTAATATTCCTAATGACAGTTTAGACACAGGCTAGTAATCAAGGGCTCATATAGTGTGCTCAGCTCAGTGCTTGTTCTTTGAAGCATGGAACACCTGCTGAACAAAATTTTAGTCATCATCAAATGGCTACTGTCATGCCAAATGGATCTCTACAGTGTACCAAGAGGGTTCAGGTTAGGATATCCTTATTTAAGTAATACCGCCAGAGTGTGCCCAGAGGCAGCAAGCTAGGGAGGCCAGAGAGAGAGAGAGCTCCCATGTATCTGCGCACCTTAAGAACTCCCCACAAGTCATCTTGAACCTCCTCTGACCATGCCCTGATAGGCGTGGCTAAGCACACCTGTAGCTAGCTCTTAGGAAATGTGGTTATAGTTTCTCCCTACACTACGGGCTTGGATAAACCATCTCAAACCACAAGATATAAGCCATGAATTGAGGATGGTAGAGCAGTGAAGAGAATCTGGCTTTTGGCACCATGAAGCCAGAAGGTCAGCCCTGGATGCCATATGCTTAAGCAGAAGAGAAATATATTCCTATCATGGTTAAGAGACTGATGTTATAGCCTTGTACACTGAAAGTGTTAAAACTGAGTAAATAGAAAACTTAGGTGACCTAATTGCCATATAGAAAAACACTATTCACCAAAGCAGACTGAAATAGAAGCAGACTTAAGACCAATCAGCTTTTGTGGTATGTTGCTATGGTGGTTTGAATGAAAACTGTCCCCATAGAGTCACAGGGAGTGGCACCATTAGTGGCCTTGCTGGAGGAGGTGTGTCAATGAGGATGGATTTTGAGGTTTCAATGCTCAAACCAGATGTCTATCCATCCATCCATCCATCCATCTCTGTCTGTCTGTCTGTCTGTCTGTCTGTCTGTCTGTCTGTCTGTCTGTCTGTCTGTGTCATCCTACTGCCTGCCTATCCAGATATAGAACTCTCAGCTGCCTCCCTAGCATCATGTCCGCCTGTGTGTCTCCATGCTTCCCACTGAGCCTCCGAAACCATAAGCCAGCCCTAATTAAATGTTTTCCTTTAGAAGGAAATGTTGCCCAATAGAAACCCTAACTAAGACAGTGCTATCCCAGATTAGGTTACAGGGACACTGCAACTCTTATCTCATCTATCCAATTTTGCTTTTTGGGTGTTTCAGTGAGTAGAAAACCAGCTGCTGTTTTTTGGGTTGCCCCAAATGGCAAGAAACCAATGTCTCCCACCAACAACTGCCTAGACCTGATGCCAGTTACAGGACTGAATTGGGAACAGATCTTCTCCAGTCATGCCAGAGATGACTATGACCCCAGCTGTCACCTGGACTGCAGCCTTGTATAGAATCAGGGCAAAACGCAGCAAGCTAAGGTCAAGAATGGATTCTTATGTTTGGAGTGATGGCTAGTGTTTAAGAGCACTGGTTGTTCTTCCAGAGGAACAGGGTTTGATCCCAGAATCCACCTGGTAACTTACAACCATCTGTAACTCCAGGCCAAAGGGCTCTGATGTCCTCTTTTGAGGTAGGGTCTTCATCTGGCCTGTAACTCTCTACCCAGCTGAGAGTGAACTCTGATCTTTCTTCCTCTACCTAGCTCCCAAGTGCTGGCCGTAAGGCGTGTGCCACCACACTTAGGAACTAATGCATTAAAAAATATGAGTCAGTAGTCAAAGGGCTTTGTTAAAAAACAACAATACCAGGCAGACATTCTTACTGGGGAATTTTTAAATCTTTATGGGAAAAACAATGTCTATCTGATAAAATTAGAGAATTAAAAAAAACACAAAAGTTAGGCACTTCATTTTATGATATCAGAATCAAGTCTATACTGAATAAGGAGAACATCAGAAAGCAGAAATGCAGAACAGCATAAGCCATGCATTTCAATATAGAATTTCTAACTAAACATCACTCAAGGTAACTCAGCTGTCCCACACTACAAGAAAGCATTAACGCGCCCACATGTGACTCTGTTGGTTATTTAAATGGCACCACTAATGATCATTTTTAGTCCTTTCCTAAAGGTGGCTTTTGATTAGAAAAATGGTTATTTAGGTTCCTTACTCTTTATAAATTAATAACATTATAATTTAAAAAATACGACCTCACTTTAGGCAGCCTATTTTTCTCACTTCTTCAATACAGTCTCACCTTGTCATCACGGTGGGCTCACAACTAGTAACTTCCTGCCAGAGCCTCCCGTGTAACTGGTAACACAGGTACAGGTGGTATTTCCCATCACTGTTGTTGTGATATGATGTATATGGGTGGGTGTGTGCCATGGTAAATGCTTGAGGAGAACAGAGGGCAACTATGGAGTTGGTTCTTCCACCACCTTCCCTCGGATCCAGGTCATCAGGCTTGAACAGTGAGTTCTTCACCCACTGAGCCATCTCATTGGCCCCCCTGACTGTCTACTTTAATGACAATTTAGAAAAAAATGTCTCTGGTTAAAAGAACTTGCTGTTGGTGCAGAGCACTAATGTTTTATTCCTAGTACCAGCATGGTGACTCACACTCACTTTAGTTCCAGAGACAGATATTGGGGTTCAGGCTGAAAGATCAGAGGAGCAAAGCAGCCAGCCACTAGCTCTTACCTCTACCTCAGGCCAAAAGGGGTGACCCTGTCTCCACAAATCCTCAGAGTGCAATGCACATTACGCTGCTCTCCACCAAGCCTCAGACTGCAATTCTCTCAGTTCCTGTCTCTCCCTTCCTGCCTAATATTCCTCTCTCAGTCCAGCCCAGCCATATCACTCCTGTCTTTACCTCCCTAGTGCTGGGATTAAAGGCCTGTGATCCCAGGTGCTGAGATCACTTTCCTGTGAGCTTTTAGACTGGATCAACTTCCAGTAACTCAGTGTGGACTTGAACTAACAGAGAGATCCTTCTGCCTCTGTCTCCTGAGTCCCCGGATTAAAGGTGTGTTCTACCACTGCACAGCTTCTATAGCTAACTAGTGTGGCTGGATTTGCATTCTGGTCCTTCAGGCAGGTTTTATTAAATCATAAATAATATATCACTCTATATATGGCTATTTGGCATGATGAGATGTTCTGGGCTCATCTTGTCCATTTATAGCCCTAGCTCTAGAATTGTCCATTTCTCCAGGGTGCCTCCTTTTTAGTGGGATAAGGAATTTAGAAACCATATTCCAGTAGTAGAGGTGTAGCTCAATGTTAAAATGTGTGCTTAAAAGGCATGGGACTGTGGGCTAAATCTCCAACACACACACACAAAATCCAAATAAAAAGAAACCATGATCCAAATATGTTTTTTTAGCTTAATAAAGCGACACATCCTCACACTTTAATTACATATTTCCTAAGACAAATCCAAAATAGCATTCATTTTGAACTTGGTCAGCTAGTCTCTGGATCTCACTCCCTTTTTCATCTGTAAAGTACAGATCATAATAATCCTCACTCTCAGATTTTTGGGTCATGATCGAGCAAGCCAGTGTGTGTACAGCCTGTGGCACTGAGAGCTTAATGAATGTTAATGATGATGATGATTTACAACCAAGCACTGGCTTTATATTCAGGTCTCAACATATGGTGACTTCAATTTAAAATAGTATCCCGGAATAACTCATAACCCTCTGCGATTAGCCACACAGACACGCCAGATCTCTGTGACCTGATTTGAGAGTCCCCACAATGATATGGCGGGACTCAATTAAGAAAGTAACGGAGAAAGAGCAACCATGCCAGGGTTTTATTTTCCTCTTCTTGGAAGGCCATCTGCTGCCATGACCCATTTCACAACATCCAAATTCATCAGCTGGTACAGCTTCCCTCCAGTCAGTGGCCCAGTAAATATAATTACTTTGCAACTTTTAAATTCCAAATGGTCAGCTCAGATTAAATAATATTCAGCCAGCAGTCAAAACTGTACAGTGAGTTGAGGAAATGGAGGGTCTTCGGGCTGGGGTTTTGATAGAGAGGTGGGAAAAAAGTTTGTTTCTTCTTATAGCGCAGGCTTCAGCATAAAGAGCCAGGACCAATTAGGAACACTTCCTACCAGGTTTTGTTTTGGGACCAGTGAGTAACCCCTTGCTTCAATGGATACATAACAAAATTTATCTTCACAAACTTGAATTTTTTAAAAAACTGGACTGATCCCTTTAAGGTAAATAAATGGATGGGTTGGCACTTGAGGTAAACTTTGCTTAAAACCTATATTAAAAATAACAATTTCTGTCTCAAGAACATACTATATATGTTTGAAATTGTCAAATAGTATACTGTATACATATATAAAATTGTCAAAAATTAAATTGATACTTCTGTCCCCAAATGGGATGCTCTCTAAAAATTTGCTGTCACCAAAATGGAATCATGCTCTTTAACGACTGTCCGATATCTATAATGTAGCTAATTACTTTGCTGCCATCCTCCTGAGTAGTGCTTGCTTTATTTGCAAGTTTTTCTATAAAAACATCTCATTAACCCAATGCATGTGATTGTTCTTGGGACAACAGTTTTGTTCACAAATAGGAGGCATTCAGCTCAGTGGACTTCAGAGCTGAATACATTCATATACCAACTCACAGGCCAGGTGACAGAACATCACCTGCTCCTGGAAGCCTTCATCCTACCCCTTGCAGCCATTAGTGGCAACCCTCCTGATTTCTGAGTTTTCATGTGTTTGGGAGCTAAACGCAAATGGGAAAATATATCTGTACTCTCCCATGCTCAGATTATTTCTGAAGACCCATTTATCCCTATGCTTAGAGTTACAACACACTCATTCTTAGCCTCATGTAAGGTCACATGACAATTCATTCGTCCGTCCTTCTCTTCCTAGCATCCTTCTTCAGTAGCATCTTAGTCCATTTTTGTGCTGCTGTATGATAGAATACTTGGATAGTTTAGAAAGCACAGAAATTTATTTCTCATATGTCTAGAGGATGGTAAATCCAAGATAAAGGGGCCAGAGGTGGGTACCTGGCAGAGAGGCCTGGCCTCTGTTTACAAGATGGTGCCTTGGATGCTGTATCCTCTGGAGAAGCAGAATTTGTTCTTCACATGAGGAAACATTAAAGAGCCAATAGAGCAAAAGAAAGCCTAGCTTGCCACAATCTACCAGCATCAACCTCACCCACAAGGTGGATGCCTTTTTAGCTTCCATCCCTCAATGCCATTACAGAGGGTAAATTTTACACCAAGTTTTGCAGGAAGCAAACACCCAAACCATGACTGCCAGCTTTCAATTGTCAGCTTGTGTGAACAGTTAATATCCTTCTCCATCTCTTCTGGTGAATTCAAGCACCCATCTCCAATGGAACAAACCAAGAGTGGTATTGCCACTACATCATAATGTGAACATATGTCCATTTAGAAGATACCAGCAAACAATTTTTCAAGGTGATTGAATGGGGAATTCTACCAGAACTGTATGTTACTTCAGATTGTTCCACACTCTTGCCAAAACTTGTTGTGGCAGTTTAAATAAGAAGGGCTCCCATAGGTGTCTGAATGCTTGGATCCTAGTTGGTCGACAGTTTAAAAAGGATTAGGATGTGTAGCCTTGTTGGAGAAGGTGTGTCACCAGGGCTGAGGGTTAAAGTTTCCAAAGCTCATGCCAGACCCAATCTCTTTTGCTCTGCCTCCAACTTGTGGAGAGGATAGATGCAGGCTTTCTACTACTGCTCCAAGCCATACCTGCTGCCATGTTGGTCATGGACTCACCCTCTGAGGCTGGAAGCAAGGCCCTCAGCTAAATGCTTTCTTTTATAAGTTGCCTTGGTCATGGTGTCTCTTCACAACAATAGCACAGTAACTAACACGTGTCAATTTTTTGGGCCGGAGACATAGTTCAGCAGTTAAGACAGCACACTGTTTTTTCAGAGATCTGGGTTTGGTTCCTGACACCCAAGTCAGATGCCTGGAACTGCAGCTCTAGAGGGACTCAATGCCTTTGGCCTCCGTGGGCACCAGAACTCACGTGCATATACTCACACATACACAATTTAAACAAAAACAAACAAACAAAAAAACTCATCCATTTTCTTGTACATAAGTGTTTTACTTTTAGGGATAGGTTCTCAAAAGGGAAATTGCTAAATCAGAGGTATGTCTATATGGACTTTACCTAAACAGATGTGACCAGGTTGTTTTCCAAGAAGTGTGTGATCACATGGAATTAGCATCAGGAATAATACTTCAATGCTTTCAAAGAGCTGTCATGGTAATGCATAAGAGATAATAGGACAGCATTGTTTTAGTTTAGACTCCTTAAAATTAGTCTATTTCTTTTTACTTTTTTTTTTTTTTTTGGTTTTTTTTTTTTTTTTTTTTTTTTTTTTTTTTTTTTTTTTTTTTTTTTGGTTTTTTGAGACAGAGTTTCTCTGTGTAGCCTTGGCTATCCTGGAACTAGCTCTGTAGACCAGGCTGGTCTCCAACTCACAGAGATCCACCACCTCTCAAGTGCTGGGATTAAAGGTGTGTGCCACAAATGCCCGGCCAATTAGTCTATTTCTATTTGTTGGCCCCTTGAGTTTGATCCTCTATAAGGTATTTTTTTTTTATTTAAAACACTTAGCTTCATTAACTTTGTGCGTGTGAAGGTGGTGGCAAATGCTTGCCACAGCATGAGTGTGTAGGTCAGAGGACAACTTCTAGAAGTTGGTTCCTGACTTCTACCATGGTGGTGCTGGTGATCCAGCTTAGGTCATCAAGCTTGGCAGCAAACATCCTAAAAATCTGAGCCATCTTGCCAGCCCATATGAAGTATTATTTTTACAAAGAAGGCTATTGAATTTACACCCAGTCCAAAAACATTAAGGCAATGATCCTAGCAAACAGGAGAACTGTTCATGCAAACTATTGAAATTGTATAATGAAAAATGGCCCAGGCTATCCAGAGCCACTTGTTTGAACAAGAGGTGATCACAGTCTCTTCTTGGTGCCAACTTCATATATCCAGCCCCCGTCACCGAACCTGTCTGGAGCAAAGCTTCCAGCAATGCCCCAAGTCTGACAGCCTGGCACCACTTCCTGTTAGCATTCTGCAATGTCTTCCCTGACTGCTGGCATGTTCCCTGACATAAAGGAATGATCCCAGACTGTAAGCAGACTAGACCCTTCCTACCCCAAATTGCTTTTTGTCAGATATTTGGTCATAGCAATAAGAAAAGCAACTAAAACCATTCCAAAATGGTTGTCAGTCTGAAAATCATTTCAAAACTTTAAAATGCAGATCCCCTGGGTCTTTCCTTGGTGCTTTGTTAAAGGAAATCTATGGAGGGGAACCAGTGTTTTAAACAGATTCCCCAAGCCATCCTCTTGGAGGCTGTGTACACCCCAACAAAGATGGCTTTTCTTTGCATTAAAAAGACAGATGTTATCTGCAGCTGTTACTGATGACACTTAACAATGTGAAAAGATTAACCCCAAAGACCTTAGGAACACGGGTCCACAGCTCTTTGCCCTTTGATTGCTATCTGTTACATGTTTTCCTCCAGCAAATGAATGTGTACGAACCATAATCCTGAAACAAACAAAGCTGCCTGTGAAATTATGGGTTAAAGGTTAGTAATCTTTAGACAAAGCCTCTTTGGAATTCTGCAGTTGAGTGTTGGGGGAGGGTGGTGCTCCTAGTCTCAGCTGTTAACTGGATAAATCTTTGAAAATCAACCCTGTCAAGGAGTATAGGCTTTGGAGTCCCAGTTCTGACTCCCTCCTTTTTATTGTTGTTATCTGTTTTTATTTTTGAGACAGAGTCTTGATAGCACATTTTGGCCTTGAACTCACAATGTAGGTCAGGCTGGCCTTGAACTGATGGTGATCCCCCTGCTTCTGCCTCTGAAATGCTGGGATTATAACTGGGCAGCACTGTGTCTGATCTGATTCACTATTGGCCTGGGGTTTCTGTGAGGAAACCTCAGAAATCTACGGGACCTCCTCTAGAAGTCCAGTACTTATCCCTAGCATAGGTGTGGACTTTGGGAGCCCATTCCACATAGAGGAATACTCCCTGAGCCAAGACACACGGGGGTTGGGCCTAGGCCCTATCCCAAAGGATACGATAGACACTGATGCCACCCTATGGAAGGCCTCACCATCCAGGGAGAGCATTAAGGATATGTGACAGATAGGGTTTTAGTTGGGGGGGGTGGTAGGGAAGGATGGGTGGGAGAAGGGAACTGGGATTGTTATGTAAAACAATCCTGTTACTAATTCAAATAAAAAAAAGTTGGAAAAAAAAAAAAGAAAGTGGGGAGATACTGTGACAGTTTTCTCCAGGATTGAAGGCAAGCGCATCTAGGGTGCCTGCCCAGCATTTGACACGTGGCAAATTACAACACCTGCCGACAGCCTTCTGCTCTTTCCCCAAGTGTCGGAAAAGAGCCACTGTGTTTCCTTTTCTTCTGCCTCTAATTCCAGTCACAGAACATAAGTTAGATCTTGATACGGCAGCTTAAAAGTATTGTAAGCATTTCAAAAACATTTGCCTCTTGTTTTGAATGAAGGTACATCGTGTTTTGGTCCCAGATGTTCCTCAGACATTTCAGGGGCACTTAAAGGAGAGCATATTCAGGGAAGAGAAAGCAACTGGGCCTTAACAGGAAAGTTTTCAAAGCTTCTGAAAGGGTAGCTGTTTCAGAGTATGTTCATCTGTTCCAAAAGGAACATTTGGAGATGCTGGTTAGATGCTGGCTAGAGGAGTCCTAGGACAGCCTAAGTCTTACACTGCAAGCAGAGACCATATAGGAGATTCTGGTGGAATTATAGAAAAGCAGAATGCTAATAGGACTGTGGAGAATAAAAAGTGTGCCCATGATGTCTAATGGGAAGAACGATTCTGGAAAACTAGACAAGAGGCCATGTGTGTTGCATTTTGACAAAAACCTTGTTTGTCTCTGCCCTAGGACGCTGTGTGAGGCTGGATTTAAAAACAGTAGACTAATGAATCTAGTGAAGTACATCTCAAGCTGGCTCCAAATTCAGGCTGTATCATGGTTATTGCTGGGTGCTTTTTAGCCAGGTTTATGGTATGAAAGAGAGGCAGAAGCATACCAGGGAAAAATTCATGATTGTTCAACTAGAAAAAGAAGGATATATAAAGTTGAGTCCAAGGAAGGGGTAGTTTCTCAAGAGGATTGTGGCCATCAAAAAGAAGCCCAGTACTTTACACTAAGACAACAGGAAGGGTGCATTGAGAGCATCCAAGGGATGGGCTAGATCCACACATCCTTCAGTGTTTCCCAGGTATGAATGAAAAATTGATTTGGAAGACTTTTCCTTTAGCGGAGCGCCTCCTGGGTGCCTCCTGAAGCAGGAAGCTTCACAGTGGTCAGAAGCCACAGCCTGGATCAAGGGGTCAGGCTACTTCTTGAGCCGGCAGTAGACATGACTGTTGTCTGTAGAATGTTAGTTTTAGAGACATGCAGAATACAAAATTATAGCATTGGGGAGGGTTCTGTTTAGATTCCAAAGGAAAATCTGTGAAGCCACGCAATGTGTGGCAGGGTCAGAGTGGCTGTCCGCAGCTCTGAAAATCGTGGTGTGTAAAGCTGTAGAGGAAAGGCACTAGGATGTTGAAGAGGGCAGGAACATGGACCGTGGGGTTGGCCTAGTGAGGTTTTTGTCTCATCCACCTGTTCTGAGAAGTGGTGGTCAGTCTCTACCTGAACTCTTTCACTGCGAGTCAACAGGCAGACAGACACCAGGCTGGGGGCACGCGGGACAGCCTCCAACTGAGGACGCTTAATTCCTAAATCAAAGACTTGATCTTATCTATTTTTTCCCATGAAAGAATTTATAATTTCCTGCAGTTTCTGTCAGGAGGAGGTAAAAGGGGGAAGCTGATCTTGTGGAAGGGAGAGTTAAAACCAGGAATGGTGGCTTACATCTGTGATCCTAGCATTCAGAATGCTGAGGAAGTATTGTGGGTTTGAGGCCAGCATAGGCTACATAGTGAGTTCTGGGTCAGCCTGGGCTATAGAATGAGACCTTGTTTTTTGTTGTTGTTGTTGTTGTTATTGTTGTTATTTTGTTTTGTTTTAAAAAACAAAAAGCAAACAAACAAAACCCCATAATAACGGGGCTTAGTGAGCTGGCTCAGTGCATAAAGGTGCTTGCTGCCAAGCCCGAGGACCTGAGTTCAATCCCCATAAACCACAAGGTGGAAGGAGAGCCAACTCCAGCAGGTTGTCCTCTGACATAACACATGCACTTTGATGCTTGGACACACACACACACAGAGAGAGAGAGAGAGAGTAAATGTAAAATAAAAAAAATGAATAGCATAACAACAACAAAACAAATAAAGTAATCCAAGTCCCAAATGAAAGGACAGTTTAAACAAGTGAAGAGTGGAAAAATGGTCATGAAATCCAGTGTTTTCAGAGGTGGCACACGTTTAGGCATGTGTCTACATGGGTAGAATGCTCCAGCCTGGGCTACCGGGTGAGGTCCTGTCACAAAAACAAAACACACTCAAACCAGCCATGCAAACAAACCAAAGCCAGGCACGTGCCCTGCCCAGCTGCTTTCCTGTCTCTGTAAAGTTCACCAGCAGGCCATCTCACTACTTCAAGCTTAGCTCAGGCTCAAACCAGCAGAATAAAAATTCCACAGGAAAACCAGCTCTTGGGAACAGAAGCCACAGGAAGAGACAGGGTAGGGAAGAGAGCTTTGTTCAGTGGCAACTGCAATAGCTCAAGAGTTCCTAGACAAGGTCCCCAATTGAATGACACCCTGGGTGCCGCTGCATCTGTCCCTGTGTAAGGCACATGTTTGTTTCCGAACATAGCATAGTATTTCTGACTGTTCATCTTAAAGCCATGTCTGAGGATTGGTATAGCTGAAAGCCCCATAAGGATGCAGTTGAAAACCACAAATCCTTAGAGATGGCATAGCCACAGAACCCTTCGATCTGATGTTTGATTTTGTGACTAGCAATCTCAACAAATGGTGAAAACACTGACCACGACCATTGTCATAGAAGACTAATTGGGGTTTCACAGTTGAAACCCCAAAGAAACTCTTAAGTTCTAATATCAAAAGTCCCATGTGTTCTGCTTTGAGAAAGGACATAATGCTATGACTGGCAATGACACACTCTCCAGAATAGTTGAGGGTGACCTTGAACTCCACTTCTCAAGTGCTAGGGTTGTAGACAGGTGCTGCAGTGCCTGGTGTGTGTGTGTGTGTGTGTGTGTGTGTGTGTGTGTGTGTGTGTGTGAAGGATGGAGGTAGATGTTGGCTGTCTTTCTCAATTGCTCCGTCACACATCACACCTCACTAGGTGTGATGGTATGTGCCTTTAAGTGGATCTCAGTGATGAGGTCAGCCCAGCATACATAGCAAGTTCCATGTAGCCAAGGCTACATAGTGAGACTCTGTCTCAAACAAACAAAAAACAAAACAAACAAACAACCCCTCACCCAAAACAAAACCCCCCAACCCAAACCTCTATAAATAGTAGCCCTGGGGCTTCATATTCACATCATCATTTAAGAAGATTAAATGCTGTACTTTTCTTAATGAAACACTCACCACCTGGATTCTACCTTAGGGATGAAAAGGGTTATTCTAGAAAGGATAGCCATCTTGAGGGAAATTTGCATCAAGCCAATGAACTGAGGCTGTAGCTCAGTGGTTAGAGTATTTGCCTACCATACTCAAGGTCCTGGGTTTGATGTTCAACCCTGGGTGGGGGGTATCAAGTTCCACCAGGTTAATGAAGAGGCCGACTCTTCTCTCTTTCAACCTCCTCCATAGGTTTCTGAGTTTCCTTTGCTTTCTTTCTTCTTTTCTTGAAAAACAAATAGTGTTGCTGGAGAGTAAACCTAGAGTCAGCACCTGCCACGCAAGCACTTTGACCACTGGCCAATGCCCACCCTTGGTCTAACTTTCAAGGTCCATGTTGGCTTCTGAGCAATTGAAGAAGTGTGCTCGTGTTTTCTTACTGCTTGTCTTTCTGTCACTGTCCTAGTCTACCCTTAGAACCACCAAGTGTGACGTGATGACTCCAACACATTCAATGGACATGCACGTGTTACCATCTGGCTTCCTTGGGACACCACCCTTTTCCTGTCATCCTGGTATTACTGAAGCAGAGTTTGCCATGAGCACAGAACACTCACAGACTTCCCTCACCCTTCCCCTTGCCCTTCTCGCTTGATTAACATCAGTGCAATGCCTCAGACTTCCTTGTCGGGAGCTTTCAGCTCTCATTTCTAAAATACACTAATTCTTTCCATAGGCAATTCTGGTTGCTTTCATCTCAGGAGGTCTGAATGGTTCCCCTATAAATGGAAGAAGGAGTCTGAGCTCCCATTGGAGTACCCTGGGCCCCAAGGCAGTTAATTACAAGCAGAACATCCAGTGACCTTTACTGTCCTTGAGTTTCAAAGAGGTACATTGGACACCAGGCAGCTTTCCTGTGTGGAAACATGAAATACTCTCAGATCCCTGGAGCCAGTCGCGCCTCTGGCATCCCTTTTAAAGGGAGAGAGCTAACCACAGAAGATTATAGGCTATCCCACCAAGGTCCCAGACACAGAAGCACTTGCTTTCCAGTTATGGGAAGGAAAGCCACATGCAGGCCGTTCATCGAGGAATCGGGTCGTTCCGTGGTGGAGAAGACCAGCATGTGAATCTCCCCTATTGATTGTACTCAGTCAACTCAGATGGCATTGAATGCCCCTCCAGCCATCTCGTTATTTCACACACAGCACCCACACAACACAGGGACATCCTTTCCCTTCTCTGCTCCTGTCATAATCACTCATTTCTGCTTGTGGAAGACAGTTTGCCACCTGGAGGCCAAACCATGAATTGCCCCTCTGACCATTATTTGCCTGGTAGGTAAGGGTTGGCAAGATACCAACCAGACCAGAAAATAACTCAGGCTATTACCACAGGCTCTAAAGTGTGAGGTAGAAAGGGGTCATCTCAAAACCCCACACACAAGGTTCCTTTGGTTGTGGGAGGCTTCTTGGTACCCACTGGCTTGGAACTAACCCTTTCCCCAAGCTCATAAGTGGAAAACCATTGGACTTCTGGGTCAGTCTAAGATGGCTTCAGAGTCACAGGCAGTATGGCAAAGGCCAACAGCTTTTCAGACACAAAGTAGACAGAAACCCCTAATGAGAAGCAAAATCTCAGTCACAGATGACAAGTTATTTTAAAATAGCACATGGAAGAAAACGACAGCTTATTGCTTCCCTCCCCCCTCCTCTGCAATGTCTCAGATGGGAGGTTTCTAAATATTGAAAAACAAAACAAGAAAAGCCCTCCCCTGGGAATTAAATCATGGGGAACATCAAATCTCCATGTTGCAACTCACACCTGTCTTTCTATATTCATCAAAGAATGGGCTGAGTCTTGATTTTAGGATATAAGGAATGGTAAACAGTGTTACGATTTGGATCTTAAATGACTCACAAAGGCCATGGGATGTCTTTAGGAGGCATTAGGAAGTGTTGGGGTCCCATGATAGGAAGTTAGGTCATGGCCACACCCTTGGAGGTGATAAATCAGGACCCAGCTGTTTCCTGTGTCTCTGCACCTCTGGCTGCAGAGGTGAGCAGCCTCTCTCTGTCACAGCTCACTGCCTTACCACAGGCCCACGGCCAAGGGTTCTTGGGCTGAAAGCTGTGAAATCAGAAGCCACGAGCAATGGTGTCTCCTTTAGGCCAATTTCTTCACTTGTTCCCTCACAAAAGCAGAAAAGTCCCACCAACACACTCCAGTGTGTCTGTCTCCTGAGCACCGCTCCCTGGGAAGCCACATGGGGATTGACAGCCTCCCCCGCGGAGCAGCTGTCAAGCATACAGCTTTTAAGTGTAGCTGCTGATTCAGGCATAGCCATTTTAGCTCAAGAGGGATGATTTTTAGAGCAAACCATTTTTCTGGTTGGTTGGCCTATTCTTTGATGGAAATTCCAAGTTTTCTAAAGACTATTCATTTCCCTCAAGGATTTCATATTAAGCTAGCTGGTTTGTAAGGGAAAAACCATAAAACGCCTGGGACTTTACAGCCACTGTCTGCACACTTTCTTTTTTTCTTCTTATTTTTGCAGTACAACTCAATGACCTCCAGGTGGCAGTAAAGGCTCCAACCAATTTTCCGGACAGGGATAAACAGCCTTTAAATTGCTGCATAGGATGTTACAGGGTTAATTGACAGGACTATTGATAATGACTTATTTCCTTGTGCTTCTAGCCTAGTCCCCTTCCCCATTTTACAGTCACAGGTGATTTGTGCAAACAAAGAACATCTGAGAGCCGAGCATGAGGCTGGAAGCAAGGTTTAGGACAAGGTTTCTCTAGTTTAGATGTCACTTGCAGCCCTCAGGCAATGCATTTCAAGTCGTATCTAAGCATCTTTACTTTTAATTTATTTACACTGAAAAAATACGTCTAAGCTCCTGTTGGAAATGGAAAGATATTTGGCCAATAACCTCCATTAACCAGGCATCATTTTAATGAGTTGAGGTAAGAAGTAACAGATGGGATTTCCTAAACCATACACCTAAGAACCACGACAAAACCAATGTTAGAGGAAAAGAACTGCTTGCTCTCCACAGTCAAGTTTTCCAAAAGCCAGGTGGCAAGAGCACTTTCAAAACATGCCCAGGTGGTAGGAGCCCTTTCCTAACATGTGTGTTCCTATTCTTAAATTTTAACTCGGAAAAGAGTAGACAAAAGTAACTGAGTCCTGTGTTAGTAATTCTTTCCATTGCTAGGACAAAACACCTGGCAAGGTAAGGCAGGGAAGGCTTAGTTAGCTCCGCAGCACTTCCCAGTGAGTTGTGACCCTCCGTTGGGTGTCTGTCTGAAGAACACCGGTTATACCGCTTTTCCATGGGGGAGATGTGAACAGATGCCTTCCCACGTCAGGAGAGCACAGAGGACGGGTCAAATCAACAAGTCTACAGACAATCTCACCCAGGTCCAACTTGGTGAATCATGAGTTGATTGAGCTTCCAGGAGCATGGGTGGGGAGCTACTTACAGGGTCCCAGGTGACTTGTAAACATCGGCATCACTGCAAAGAGCCACCCCATCGTGGGAGGCAACTCATGGAAGCTGCGTCGTGGAGTCCTGCCATCTGGTTAACCTTAGTGTTCTATGTATTCCAGTGCCTCCCAATATAACGGTGCAGTTGAGGCAGAATTGCACACAGCTGGGAGGCGACCGCAGTCACGAGTGATTGGCTAGAATCTCAGGGGAGGGTGTGGCGGCCCTCTCCACCCCTTCCGTCTATGAGGGAACATCCACAGGCCACAACATCGTGGTGGTGAGAGCGTTGCAGTAGAAGTGAGAGGCAGTCGGACCCATGTGCCCACAATCAGGAAGGGGGGAGAGATGAACGCTGGTACTCACACAGCTCTAGCCCTTAATTCAGTCCGCGATCTCAATGCGTGGGATCGTGCCCGCCCACACTTAGGGATTGCCCTCTTCAGTGAATATTTCTTTCTGGAAACATCTCTGTAAGACACATCTAGAAGTGTGTTTCCATGGTGATTCTAAGTGCCGTCATGTTGAGAAGATTATCACACCTACCTTTCTTATTTGTTACTCAATTAGATCACGATAATGCATATACATTGTCTAAAAAATAAAATCACTTAAAAAGTAAAACAGCAGAAAACCTGACTCGCCCGCCAACAGCTTGTGTAAGTTGTAAGCTACCATTGCTGATAGAATGGTTGCAAGACCAAGTCATTGCCTGGATGTTCACTTCGTGCCTACTGTATGCAAAGTACTCTGTAGGGAGGCAAAGGCCAGACTGATGCTCCCTGTTTGTAGATGCAATTATTCTCCTAAATTTTATCCCCCAAAGAAGCAGACAATGTGATTTATTCTTGGTATAACTTGGTATACAGGGTTCATAAAACCAATCTAGGGCCAGCAAGACAGCTAGGTGGGTGAAGGTTCTATCTGCCTGTATAGTAGGAGAGAACTAACTCCCACAAGTTGCCCCTGCCTCCCCCTCTCTCTCACACACACACCAAATGAAACAAAAACCTAGCCTATAACTTTAATGAGACTGGGTAAATTCCAACCATCTCAAGTAAAACCTCCACGGTTCCACTTTCCCAGGGAATTTACTATCCTGAGACTGGCTATAATATTTGGTGTCCCCTTTGTTACAGGTCTATTAATGTAGTTTCCGTCCCCGCTTAGTCCAACCCCAATAGAGCATGTTTATTGGCGCAGCTTGATGTTTTCTACAGTTCGTGGTCTTGTTACACTGAGAAACTGCCTGCTCTTCTCTGTGTCTGCACCTTGCAGAGGAGGCCGGCGGAGCAGCTGACTCTAAGATTAGTATAGGGGCCACTCACTGATATGACGAGCTACTAAGAACTACAGAAGAGTGTGTGTGAGTGTGTGTGTGTGTGTGTGCGTGTGCGTGTGTGTGTGTGTGTGTGTGTGTATGTGTGTGTGTGTGTGTGTGTGTGTGTGTGTGTGTGTGATATGTGTTTGTGTTCCTGTATGTGTGGTATGTGTATGTGTGTGCATATATGTATATGTGTGGTGTGTGTGCATGTGTATATATGTGTGTGTGGTGTATTTATGTGTGGTGTGCATGTACTTGTGTGATGTATGTATTTGTGTACTGTGTGTGATATATGTGTGTCTGTGGTGTGTGTCTGTGGTGGGTACATGTGTTGTGCATGTGTGTGTGATACGCATATGTGTATGTGTATGTGTATGTGTGTGTGTGTGTGTGTGTGTGTGTATTATGGTGTGTGTGTGTGTGTGTGTGTGTGTGTGTGTGTGTGTGTGTTGTGTGATATGTATGTGGGCATGTGTCTGTATGATGTTCATGTGTGTGTGTGATGTGTGTGTTGTGTGTGTGTGTGTGTGTGTGTGTGTGTGTGTGTGTGTGTGTGTGTAACTACATAACCTAGCTCTCAGGTTGCCCTTGAACTTGGTGATCCTCCCGCACCATCCTCCAAGGTTCTGGGTTTGCAGGTCCACACCACAGCTTCATTTTCCTACACATGGTTTCTTTTGTCATCACAGCAAAGCAGGTAACTTCCACGGCTAGGGTTCTACTCTGTACTAAAGACATGTGCTGTTCAGTTTCCGTTATGGTAGAAAATAAGTCAAGCCAGGTTTAAGGGGGAAAGATTTATTTTAGCTTCTGGTTTCACAAGTTTCTGATGGTTGTCACTTGACTCTGTGGCTTTGGGCTGGTGGCACTTGGCCCTATGTGCAGGAGATCATTGTGGGAATGTATTCCAGAGGCCTGTTCACTTTGTTGTGTCCAGAAGCAAAGCAGAGTCGGAGGAGGAAGGCTGGACTCTGAATGACCTAGGCTAGGGACCAAGACTTCAACACATGGGCCTTGGGTGGGCCGGTTAAGAGCAAACCCAAACCAGAGCATGCTGACTCTCTGCCTCAGGATGAGCTTCTTATGGACCTTATTTTAAGATTCCTTGGCTGACAAATGGGATCCTCATGAGAAGTCAACTTCAGGTTTCAGTTTGATGATTCCTCAAGACAATACCATCTTTGCTCAGGAGAATTCCACCAGGCACTCAGTTATGAATTCAGTCAGGTCCTTGGCTCTCAGTTAGACAGCCAGGCACTCAATTAAGCACTCAGGTGTAGAGAAACTCAGTGAAACAGGTAGGTACTGAGCACTCAGGGATACATACACAGTTAAGTACTCAGTTTTCTTCCTGTTCCCTTTTCTTTTCCTGATAAAGAAAAAAGAAAAGTAGAGAATGTGATACTGGTCATATAGTTGAGGATGACTTTGAACTTCTGATGTTCCTGTCTTTACCTCCAAGTATAGGGATGCTAGGCATGTGCCACAAGCCCCACTTTGTGCAGTGCTGGGGATTCGAACCAGGGCTTTGCATATATTAGCACTCTGCCAATTGAGCTACATACCTAGCCCTGATGTAGGTTTAACATATAGACTTCATAAAGCCAAGCTATACCTTTAATGAGATCCATATAAGTGGTGTATTTTAATCATTTCAGTAAGCTTGACTCCAACATGTTTCTACTTAGATGGAAATAAGTAAATCCCAGTTTCCTGTAGTTGCCTGAGGAATGCTGCTTCACACATCCTCAGGAAGGAGACTTGCTTCCCAAGATGTTTGGCTGTATCTTTTGGAACAGATGAACAAGCACATTCTCTCTGGGGAAGCCAGATCTAATATAGATTTGTATGTTGCTGCTTCTTCTACATACAACTCCTTGGCCTAGGAAAATTACCTGAAACACTTTTAAAACCTCTTGCCTTCAGTTGTCTTGCAAATGGCAATAATGTTTGAACAGTGTGTTTTGCTATCCTAGTCATTCATCTGCAGTTCTGGAGGTCCTCAGAAAGGCAGGCATCAAGTGGAAAATGGCTCCCAACGTGAGGTGTGGTGTGGTGATATTTTGGTTATGATCTAATCAAGCTTGCTTGGAGATCAGAGTGCAAAGCTAGCCACACTAGCTAGCCATTGAGGCCAGGTGGTAATGGTATACACCTTTAAGCCCAGGACTTGGGAGACAGAGGCAGACAGATCTCTATGAGTTTCAAAGCCGGCCTAAGCTACACGAAATTGAACCAGTCTAAAAGAGAAGCAGAGCTCACCCAAAGGTGATCTCAGGATTTGGGGCGCCACGCCTTTAATCCCAGCACTAGAGAAGAATATAAGGTGGGAGGAGACAGGAGGGCATTGCAGTCTGAGTGAGTCTGAAGTTTTGATGAGGAGCAGTGCAGTCTGTGCAGTCTGGTGGCTCACCCTTTACACCTGAACATTGGTAGAGGTGAGAACTCTCTAGTGGTTGGCCACTTTGCTTTTCTAATCTTCAGCTTGAAACCCAATTATCTGTCTTTGGGTCTTTATTATTCATGCTACAGTGTTGGGTATGGTATAGGAGGAAAGTTGACTGACAGCTGGAAAATTAGATGTGTTTCACAGCACAGTGACAGTGGCTAATGACAGTTATTGTATATTTCAAAGTTGCTCAAACAGCCTTTGTTAAATGTTGAGGGAGTACAGTGAAACCTTCAGTAGGCTTGATGTACTCTTAACACACACACCAGAGCACTATGCTATACCCTGTGGATATATATAGTTACTGTTTGTCAAATAACACAAAAATTAAAATGAAGTCCCAGAATCGAGTCATGGTGGCTCATGCTTGTTATCCCAGAACTTGAGGAACATAGGCATGAGAATTGCTATGAAGTTGAGGCCAACGAGGAATATATAGTGAATTCTAGCTCATCCTGGCTACAATGAATGAATAAATAAATAAAACAAAGAAATAATTCCCACAAAATGTGGAAGTGGGAAGGGAGGAGGAGAGAGGGAGGAAGGGGGTGAGGAGAGGAAGTGCAACTTTGCAGAGATCTAACCAACCGCAGCCCTATATGGAGTTTGTCTTGATCCATATTAAAATGACAAAAATACACAACACAAAGAAAAAGTATTTTTGAGAAATGCCTGGCATTGCAGTCTTGTAATCCTAGTTACTGGGGTAACTGAGGCAGGGGAATTGTAAGTAGGTGAGTCTGAGCTATAGGGGGAAAAGTGTTTTTGAAGCAATAGACCAAATGAGTGTAACGATAAATCTTTACTCCATCTGCCAGAGCCCTGCCGCCATGTGGGCGCTTTCCACCAGCTGCCTGAGTTCCACCCACCACGTTAGGGCCCCAAATAACACATAGAGATTTATATTAGTTTCAAACGCTGCTTGGCCAATGACTAGGATTCCTTATATGCCTGCCTTGTCTTAAGTATCAACCATAGCCATAATCTATATATTTATAAAGACTTAACAGATCGAGGACACCGTCGGCATGTTTCCTCTCTTGTCAGGCTCACATGGAGGCTCCAGAGAGGAGAGCAGGAGAAAGAGCAAGAGAGCGATTTCCTCTTTGTCTCTGCTTATATTCTGAGTCTGCCTGCTATGTCACTTCCTGCCTGGATCACAAGACTTCTTTTTACTACATTTCCCAGAATCCTCCTTGACTCCTAGTCCCATCTATCTTGCTTTCCTATTGGCCAACAGTACTTCATTTATCAACCAATAAGACAAACATACACACAGAAGGACCTCCCCCATCAAATGAGCATTTGGTAGAACATGAGCACTTTAGAGAATTACTGTTGACTTCTAGATTTCTAATGAGTCTGTCTTTCAGAGCTGCCTACAAAATAGTTATTCTTGAAAGTATACAACATCTTGTAATGGCTTCTCAATAATTCGGGAAGAAGGTGATCAGAGAGTGGCTGGATGTCCCTGTCCAAAGAGATTGACCACATGGGGGTACTTCCGGACCAATCAGACACCTGCATCACAATGAAGGAGGAAACCGCTAGTCCATGCTGTGGTTTGCCTGGTCTAACAACCTGCCAGCATTGGATGACAATCCCCCATGCGGGAAAGAGGGTCCTTTCGGGAATAATTTTTGTTTCTTCCACAGACTCACTATGTTGGGTCACAGAGTTAAACCACAACTACCAATGGTCTTGTTTTCAATCAACACAAAGAAAATGTGGTCAGAGGTAACAGAAGGGGATCTAAACTCAATTGGCAAGGAACTAAAGCATGAAAAGGCTGCTCTGTAGCCAAGGTGAAGACGCCAAGAGGACTGCACTGCCCAGCCAGTGGGCATCCTGCCACAGCCAGGCCCCAGCAGCTGTCTGTCTCCACAATGGCCACTGTTCATCACATCTAGGTCAGGAGGCTGGTGTCTTTCAACGCATGTTCCTCTGTAGGTGAAACGCCTCAGGTTTTCTGAGCACGAGCCACTCACAGGGGCAGTAAAGAGCAGAGGTGTCCTTCAGGCTTTTGAAACCCATCTGAGCAGCTGGGCCAGCTCCTTCTTTCTAGATGACATCTAATAGAAGATCGAGTGACCTATGGTGTGAGGATTCCAGGCTGCTTACACGCGAGCAGTGGACATTTATCACCAAGCTAGTCAAGCAGACTCATGAGGCAGTAAAAGCAGAGAAAAGCCCAGGTCTTGGGAAATGCTGGACTCAGTAACCAGAGTGGAGAGTTCATTGGCATGTTTTCCACACAGACTGGAAAACAGAGGCTACTGATAAACAAAGATGAGGTGAGGGTCATGAACTGCAGCAATCATGCGTGCCTGGGTGTCCCTTTGGACTTATGGGTAATCCTTCCTTCCTTCCTTCCTTCTTTCCTTCCTCCCCCTTTCCCTCTCTCCCTCTTTCTCTTTAGAGCAGGATCTTATATATCCCAGACTGTCCCTCCTGCCTCAGCTTTCTAATTGCTGGGTTCCAGGTGCTCTAGGTGTGCACTGCCACATCTTGTATCTGTCTTAGTTTCCAGGCCTGACCTGACCCAACACCTCCCTAAAATAAAGATGAAAAACAGAAAATATTAAAAGAAAAGAAAGAATAACCATCTACTAAGGCTTCAAGAAGAATGCACTGGTTACTCACCACCTGGGACTTGCGTTCTCCATCTTGTTTTCCCTCATTCTCTCCACCAAACACCTTCCTTCACCAAACTGGCCTAAATGCACCCCCAAGGGGAAAAGCAAGCTGTGCTCTAGCTGACGCTAAAGGGGAGTTTGGAAAAAACAGACAGGGAGTCCTGCAGCATCATTCTGTGTTTCCTAGTGCCAAAGGAAATGTGTCCCTCATCTGTTAAGGTTTTTAGTATTTTCAGAAATGAACATTTTGGTAGTAGAGTGGTGATAGAGTTGTCTGTTATGTGTGAGGCCCTGGGTTCTATCCCCACTAGCATAAAACTAACACACACACACACACACACACACACACACACACACACACACACACACACACACACTCCATCAATACAATATAAAGTCACATAAAAAATGGACTTTTGCTTGGCATTCGGCTATGTAATTCTAGCACTTGGGGTCTGAAGCAGGAAGATTTTGTCATAAATTTGAGGCTAGCCTCAAACCTGAGGCTATGTAGTGAGTTTCAGTCCAGCTACATTACTAAGACTAAGACTAAGACTCAGGCTCAGGCTCAGGCTCAGGCTCAGGCTCAGGCTCAGGCTCAGACTCAGACTCAGACTCAGACTCAGACTCAGACTCAGACTCAGACTCAGACTAAGACTATCTGTAAGTTTCAGAACAGTTTTGTATCTACAAAAAACCTGTTAGGCCCATTCAGAATCCCTGCCTCCTGCACACCAATATCTATCTCCATTGTAGTTTGTGTGGCCCACTTTCACATTCAATCAACATTGTTGAGTCAGCCCATAACAGATTCATTCATCCTGTCTTCATTTTACCCATTGTCTCTGCATTGCTGTCTACCACTCTTGGGTCCCACGCTGCATTACCTGGCATTTCTCTCATCTTTTCTTGGCTGTGACCATTCCTCAGACTGTCTTTGCTTCTGTGGGCTGGGAGTTTTGAGGCATCGTAGCCAGGGACTTGGTAGACTGGCCTATAGGAGGCCTCAGGGGCTGTCTTCCTCATGGTTGCATGGGGTTAGGGGTGGTGAGAAGGAAACTGTCTCTTTAATCCATGCTTCTGGTTGTTGTTTCTCTGCCTCCTTCAAAGAGCCCAGTTTCAGACAGCAGGGATCACACTTGCAGGTGCAGTCCCTCCCCAGGGCTCAGTTATCATTTGAGGTAAGCACCTTTGCTATTTATTTCACTAAGAACAGAAATGGTTTTAGAAGTTGAGGGTGTGCTTGGCAATAGCTGATGAAAGGGAAGGTGTGTGTGTGTGTGTGTGTGTGTGTGTGTGAGTGTGTGTGTGTGTGTGTGTGTGTGTGTGTGTGTGTGTGTGAGTGTGTGTGTGTGTGTGTGTGTGATTTCCAATTATAGCTGCTATCCAGGACGTTCCTCATCAGCAATGAATTATTTTAGTCATACATATTAACAGTATATAAATTCTCTTTCCTTATTGTCAAAGAGGAGAATCTTGCTTTGCTTTTTACTGGCATAATTTGTGTCCTTTTTCATTTTTTACTTTCAATTGCTAAAGGAGTCAGGTTTATATTTATTTATTTATTTGCTTGGCTGGGGTTACCTTTAATACTGTCTCCCAGAACCTCTTTTGGATCCTACAGCGGAACTGAGGTGAAGACCATATAGAAAATGGCACTGTTCAGTTGCTACAGTGCTTGCCATGGGAACACGAGGCCCCCAGAAGCCACAGAAGACTGCATGGCAGCAGGCAGTGTTATCCCAGCACTAGGAAGACAGAGACAAGAGGATCCCTGGGGTTCTCTGGATAGCCAGTCCAGTTGATTATCAAGCTCTAGGTTGACCAAGAAACCCTGTCTCAAACAATAAGGTGGACAGTGATTGAGAATGACATCTGACATCAACTTCTGGTCCCCCCACACATATACTGATGATGGAGGCATCCAACACAGGAATGATTTGTCTCAAATGGGATTTATTTTGAGGAAGCAAGAGGGAGTCATTATTTGAAAACTAATATTATCCTTCATATTATTGAGGGCTAAAGAAAGAGAGCCCATGGGGTCATCACAACATACACTCATGTTGAAAACATTCAATAGAATGTTAATTGATGACCACTCTTTTTCGTTGACATGTAATTTTTTTTAAAAAAATTTCATTTAATATCATGCAAACTTATTAAAAATTTTCAGCAATGTGGCAAATACTAGAAAGAAAAATGTAAAGGAATAAAGGTGTACTTGGCTCCTCCCGTCAGAGTTTTCATGTCATTTGACTGCATTGCTTCCAAGGATGGTGGAGCTGAGAATACCATGGTAGGAGGACAGGGAGGAACGAGGCTGCCTCCCTTGTGGTAGCTAGAAAGGACAGACCCAGGGCAAAGCACATCCCCCCAGGACAACCCTGAGTGGCCTACATCTTCCAACGAGGCTCCAGTTGCAGAAGTTTCATTATTCCCCAACAAATGCATCTGTTGATGAAGCTGTTGATTAGGTCAAAGGCTTTACTATCTGATCATCTCCCAGTGATTGCTCTACCATCTGGGGACCAAGTCTTCAACTCACAAGCCTTTTGGGGAAAGACTCAAACTATGACAATATGCAAATGATGTATATTTGTATTGTCAGTTCTTGGGACTTATGGGAAATTGATTTTAGGTCCCTTATGTACCCTGAAATCCCTCATATAATGTGACAGAAGATTGGTGTATCACCTGCACACACACTCTGCATATATTAAGATATCTCATAATTCCCAATATATTGTAGATGCTCCATAAACTGTTGTTCTGTTGTATTAGTTAGGGAATAGTCACAAGCCTGCAGATGTTCAGTAAAGACATAGCTTCATTTTAATTTTTTAATGAAAGAGAAACCTAAATTCTAGACAAGTGCCTTGCTCTTGCATCCAGACACACTGTATTCTGTCGTAATAGACTTTATTTCCTCCCTCCCTCCCTAACCCCCCTCTCTCTTAATAAAAGAACTTTGTGAGAATTGTCAGTATACTAATTCCACCAGAAATTACAGGTTAGAATGCTCAAAGTCAGGGAAAGAGATGTCAAGAAAATTAGATGCTAGAGATTATGGAGCCCATCAAACATGAAAAGTCGTTTCTACTAGTCTTTAATGTAGCTCATTTATAATCATAAAAAATTCAAGATCAATTATGTTAAGTAACTCCTAAAGGAAAAAGACCAATGACCTAATTGATAATACTCACAGCTCTATTGTCAAGTTCAAGATCAAAAGGACCGTGATGCTGCCTAATCTGGGTATAATATGCAATTACGGTGGCTGCCTTGGCTGTTCCCCTTCCAACTATTTCTGTGTTTCCAGAGATTTCTTCACCAAGAGACTCTATGAACTCTATGGTTCTATTTCCCACCTCCAGCTGAAAGAATAAACCTTTTCTAGCCTCCTAAGGAAGCAGATGAACTGAGCTGGTATGGAGGCATGCATGGCTGACCTGGGCCACTGAATAATTTTTATGTGTAGTTTGTCGAGCTCATAGATTGAGAACTACTGATCACTATCCGTGACTTTTATTACCTATATACATGCGATGATGTAGACAGCCATGTGTCACTTCATGTCAAGGATGTGTTCTGAAATGAGTCAGCTGATTTTATCATTCATTGCATGAGCATCATAGAGCATGCTTCTATGATGGTGTAGCCTGTCACACACCTAGGAGATGCGGCACTGCCATCATCTTTTATTTGGTCTGTTATTGCCCGAAAGGCTGTTACACAGTGTGTGTGTGTGTGTGTGTGTGTGTGTGTGTGTGTGTGTGTGTGTGTACACTGAAGCACAAAACTTAGCTTCTTGGTTAGTGTGATAACATTAGAGACTACTTGTATTAAAGATAAAGAACAACACAAGGATACCTACTGCTTAACACTGGACTGGAAGCAATACAATTCGACAAAGAAAAGTAAATAGGGATCAGCAAGATGGCTCAGTGGGAAAGGGTGCTTTCCTCCTGAGTTCTGGGAATAAAGGTGTATGTCACCACGTCTGGTGAGTTTAAATAGTTTTAAAAGTTCTTCAATTTTTAGAGATTTTTCTTTACAGGAGTATATTAATGTTGAGCACACAGTCTCCCCATCCTCCTACTTACTCTCTCAGACCTACGCCTTCCAGTTGACCTCTCTGGTTCCCTGGACAATTGCACTTCTGCTTGTGTTTAAATACAGATACATGGTTTTATGTGACTATGGAATCTAGAAACTATAAATGGGAGGAAAGACGTTTGTCTTTCTGACATTGGTTTAATTCACCTATTATGGTTGTCTCCAGTTGCATCCAATCCACTTAAAACATGTTTGACTTTGAGACAACATTTTGGGAGGCTTCAGTGGGTGGAGATGAGAATGGTTGAACTTGACAACTGGAGGGTGAGCTGCTGCTCCAGGCTTTGCCAAAACAAGCCTACAGTCACCAGGGAGAGAGCCTGCCTGATAGACTGTAGGTTGGGCCCCAAGGCCATTAAAACTTCGGCCTTCCTCTGAATTCATCTCAGTTTAGGAAACCCTATTTTTTATCCCTGCCGGCTTTGTTCTCTACACCTCTGGAGAGCCTCAGGCCATGAATTTATTTGGAGGGTGACACAGAACATTACGGGAGGGAGCATGCTGATCACTGTTAGTGTTAATCACTCTTGCATATTCATACAGTTTTGAAATACACTTCAAAAATAATGATGGACAAACTTAGGGGAAAAGCTATATCAGGGTCAAACAAAACATGTTTTTTAGATATCCCTTATATACTCATCTGCAGATTTTTCAACCCCTACTATGCTTCCTGCATGGATGCCAGGTTCCGAGGTTACTCAGAAGGCAGTCACTTAGACAAAGAGGCCTTAGGTAAGGGTGTGTAAAGTGTTCCTCTTGTTCAATTCAATTAAAACCCAGTGGTAATCTAAACATTTATATAATTACAGGCAGTTATTATCTAGATTGTTTTCCAAAGGCCAACTTTGACTCAGTGCGCCTTTGAAAGCTTTACACAGAACAAAACAATTATTACACACGAGGGTTAGCTCGGGGAACGAGCTTGAGTGCAAAACCTTTTGTCTAAGTTTGCAAAGTGCATGGGTTGGCGTTTGAAAGGCAGCTCTGCAGAGCGCCTCCTCGGAAGCTGCTTTGGCACCTCTCCAGACAGGAAGTATGAAAGAGGCCTGTACGCTTCCATTCTCTGGAGAGGAATTTTCTCCCTCTACTTAGGTATTAGATTGAATAGCATTTCACATCTTTACAGGTCTACAGACAGGATTAAATGTAAGGCTATGTCTTCTAGCTTAGACTAACCAAGAGATAAGATAGTGAGACTCTGAAGATTCATCCCTGGGTGTTGTGAAGGTCAGCATCTTCATGCAGAAGTTCAAAGGAGCTGGAAAGGTCCTCCATTAGTGGCCCCTCCTCATCCCCTGCATAGATGAGCATTTTAGTGGCTGTTTCTCCTGATCAGATGAGGCTGCCCCAGAGGTCTCAATACATATCTCTGTAGTTCCATTTCTTTTGGGTTTCTGAAACTTTCCTAAGAGGACATGTCCCAGCTGCCCTTTATAGCCCTTCTTGGTTCTGTTTGTTAACTTTCAAAAGCAAGTAGAAAATACATGTCCAGCTATTTTGCACATTCTCCAGAAATCCAAGTCCTATTTCATAATTTATGGGCATAATAGAATTCTAGCTGTTTCCCTTTCAGGAATTTACATAGCCAAGTATCCAATAGATACACTTATTAAAGCAGGACTGACATGCTAGGTCTCTGGTATTAAAAGAAAGAAGGTAATTGTTGGGGAGTCGAACTGCAGCTAGAGGAACTTCTTACTCGTATTCTGCAGAGTCTGCCTTCTTAAACTGTGGGTCATGAACCCACATGGGGTTACATATTGCATGTGGAGGAAGGGCAAAAAATGGCAACAGTAAAAGCTCTCCAAATGTGCAACAACCGAAAATTAATTGGAAACAAATATGTATGGCATCTGAGGTGCCTGTGGCGGTAGGAGCCCAGGTTTTATTTCACATGTCACTGCAGCTTTGGTTCTGAACACACAGTATGCACACTTTGCCTTACACATACTGTCACAACAGCAACAGTGCCACTGAGCACAGCCTGGAACACCTCAGCTCAGATTTGAGGCTATTGTGTGGTATGATTTGCTGTGTTTTCATCATTCATATGAAGTTTTCCACTCTAGCTGAAACACAATGTTTTCATTGTGAAACCCAGACTTACTTGGTTCTTACCATCATCATTCCTCAACTTGTAAGTGCCTAATTGTCTTAGGATTGTATTGTGATAGATTGCCTGATTTTGGAAAAGCATTTGTTATTTATTGTGTGGAGGTAGAAGGTTCTTCTGTGGTAAGAGGACAATGTGAAGAAGTCATTTCTTACTTTTGGTCCCAGGGATCAAACTCAGGTCGTTGCTCTTGTCGGCAGGTACCTTTACCACTGAGCCACCTTGGCAGCCCAGAATGTTTGATTTTTAAAATTACTGTTTGAGTTGTTGACTTGATGACATTAAATAAAAATTATTCCATGAATTTTGGCTTGGATTAAGAAAGAATTTCCAACAAATTCCTAAGTGACCCTGAACATGCTTCTGCCATTTTGTATTTGTTAATGTGTGTATTCATGTAAAGAAGTATTTCCAGCACTGATGATTATAAAATCAAAATATTGATCAGCTTGGAAATATTGAAGGTAACCTGACTCCCTGAATAATCAAATATTCAGCCAAGATTTAATTCTTTATGTAAAAATAAACAAACATATGCATGTCAGTATGCTGACTTGCTTTCATCTTTAATGAATAGTAAAATTATAGGCATATACCAAAAAGTTGCTCTAAAATAAAATTCTTTATTATCAGTAACCAATCTGTGTACTTATTTCATATACCTATGTATAAAATTTTCTTGTGGAAAAAGTGGAAACCGTTTAAGAAGCTTTTTATTACAGAACAAAGGAAGCAAATAGCTGAAGAATATATAAAAGTAAAACAACTTTAATAATTTTAGAGTCAGGGTCTTGCTATCTAATGTGGTCTGACTTTGAACTCCATAATGCTAGGATAACATCCATGTACCACCACACCCAGCTCAAAGGCATCTTTTAAAACAAGGAGCTGGGTTCATTGGTGTATACATACATATAACCCCAGAACTTGGGAGGTAGAATCAGGAGGGGTGGGTACTCAAGGTCACCCTTGGCCAGTCTGGTCTATATGAGTCCCTGCCTCACAAACAAACAAAACAACAACAGTAAAGTAAGGACTTGAAGTAACATCCCACTACACAGAAGGTTCATCCTCCGTGACAGCAAACACTGTGCTGAGTAGAGATCTTGAGAATCTTTACACAAGTTCTACTTCTCTCTCTCTTTTTCCCCAGTGAGGAGGGTGAAGTAGAACCCACGCACTGCAGTCTCTCTGACATCACTGAGCCTTTAGCCACCAAGCACTGAACTGATGTGGAATATTAATTTAAGATGTATTACATTCGTTTATGCTGCGGAGTATTTGTTTAATGATGCAAAGACATGTTACATTTGTTTCATTAAATAAAATTAACCTGGGGTCAGGAGGCTGCGTCAGCAACTAGCTGACAGGAAGTGGTAGGGAGAAGCCATGTGTAGTTAGGGTTCTTAAGTGGGGGCTGAGCAGAAGGATGCCTGTTTTTTGTTTGTTTGTTTGTTTGTTGTTGTTTGTTTGAGAGACTTGACCTAGGAGAGAAGATTAGCTACATGCTATTCAGCCTCTCTGAGTGAACAGAATTTCACCTCAACCTTTGGATCCTGGGTTCTGTAGAGGGATGGAGATCTAGAAAAAGTCCCCTTTAGCAGCCATGATAGAGCCGACGCCTGAGGGAACAGAATGCCCACCTGGCTAAGGCCAGTGCAGCCAAACTGCTGCTGGTAGCTGTTGAGTTGTAATTGCCGATTAGGACAACGGTTGATTAAGGGGCAACTACTGAATTTAATGAAAAAATAACACCGAACCAATTAATTAGTTGATATATAGCAAATATTTTATATTTCTTTTTAAAAAAGGATCTCATGTAGCACAGGCTAGCTTAGAGCTGGACTGTGTAGCCTCTCCTACTTTACTTTCTGTCACTGTTATAAACACGTGACCAAAAAACAACTTGGGGAAAGAAGGGTTTATTTTAGCTTACAGGTTATAGTTCACCACCGAGGGAAGCCAGGAGACAGCAACTGAAGTCGACATGGAAGAATGTAGCTGGCTTGCTTCGCCGGCTTGCTCACCTAGCTATTTTATACAATCCATGGGTCTTGTGAGGTGCCTTCCACAGCAAACTGAGCCCTCCTCTATCAATTAGCAATTAAGAAAAAGTCCCAAGGGCATTCTCACAGGCCAATGGGATTGAGGCAATTCTTGAATTTCGGGCCCTTCTTTCCAAGTGTGCCAAGTTGACAAGCAAGATTAGCCATTTTAGCAGAAAAAGACCTTGAATTTTTGAGTCTCTTGACTTCCACCTCTGGAGTGCTGGGATTATAGGCATGTAACATCATTCCAGTTTGTACCATGTTGGGCACAGAGCCCATGTCTTTATGCATACAAGCCAAGCACTGTGCCAGCCAAGCTATATCGTGTCGCCTGTTTTGCTATTTGAGACACTGTTATCTGAAGTTTAGGCTCGCCTGGAAGTTACTCTATAGACTAGGCTGGCCTCAAACTTGCCAGCCTCTGGCCTCAATCTTCCAAGTACTGGAGCTAGAAGCATATAATCACTCTGCCCTGTTTATAATGACATTTTCCACATTAGAATGCAATGAGCAGGAGGTGTGGATGAGCAGAAGATGAAGCCATGAACTAGAACTAATTAATCCACATTATAAATATTCAGCTGGTACGGAAGGTGACTCAAGATACTAACAGACTCGTAACAGGAAAAATAAAAACCCAGAGACCGATATTGGGGTTCAAGCTTCAAGCTGAAGACCAGAGAAGCAAAGCAACCAGCCACTAGCTCTTGTCTCTACCTCAGACTGAAAAGGCTGATCCTGTCTCCATGAGCTCTCCACCAAGCCTCAGACTGCTGCCTCTCCTCAAGGTGGCTGGAGAATCAATATCCACATGAGACCCTTTGCTTTTAATACCTCCCTATTGCTGGGATTAGAGGCTTGTGATCGCAAGTGCTGAGATCATCTTTGTGTGAGATGTTTCTCTTTAGGCCTGGATCAGTTTCATGTAGCTCAGTGTAACCTTGAACTAACAGAGATCCACCTACCTCTACCTCCCAAGTGGTAGGATTAAAGGTGTGTATCACCACTGCCTGGCTTCCATAGCTAACTAGTGTGGCTGGCTTTGCTTTATGTGCCCTCGGGCAAGCTTTAATAAATCATAAATAATATATTACTACACAGACTGTAGGTCCTTTTCCATTCGGTCTAAAACAGCCCAAACTCATGTATGGTTCCTGTGTTCCTGCTGACAGGTACTATGAAAGTTCAGTTTGAATTCAGAGCAATTTAGGTAACTGAGTAACTGGACAAATTATTCAAGAGAGAGGTGAGTGAAAGGCTAAGTTCTGAATGCACTGGCCACTTGATTTGTGTGTTTGGGCTTCGTGGCATGCTACTTGCAAGGCACCATGGCCTGAGAATGTCTCAAGCTTGCAGGCTGTAGAATGAAGGGGAGGATTACAAGGAGGTACACATCTGAGTCTGCAGAGCCATCAAATCTAAGAGTTCAGCAGGACTGAAGAGACTCCAGTGACAGGGACATTCCCCTTGCCATGTGCAACCGGGAGGAAAGCAAAAGCCCAGTGTGAGTGTTATGCCCTCATTGCAGAACCCATCACAAGACCACAAGGAATTGGAGTCTGATGCAATCACACAAGGGTCTTTTTTAATTTGAAGTTAACTTCAGATCAGAAAACCCCACACACTAATGCAGCAGAGGAAGGGCCCCACACACAAAGGAGTGCAAGTTTTTAAAGGGAAGGAAACCATAAGCAGGGCTGGGGTGTTATATGCCTTGGCATTTCGGGATTGGGTCAGTAGGTAGGGGGCAAAGAGATTTTTTTTTTAAATTATTGGTCATGCCGTTGGCGCCAACCCATAAACAGCCAACAGGGTATCTGTACATCATACATCTGGAAACCATTAATTGCAGACAGGATGCCTGTAGTACATCTGGGATGTATTGCCTTGTCTTCTGATTGGCTGCATTTAGGGTGTTCACTTGAATTTCTGCTGCCACAGTACATTCCTGGGCTGGGTTTAGTCCCCGGTCACTAGATATTCTAAGATGGGGACTCGTTCTTAAAATTGGAGTCTGTAAGGTCAAGTAGGTTTTTCTAGGTCTTCACATGAGGACACATGACCTGACCCCTAGCACTGGGGAGGCTGAGGCAGAAGGATCATGAATTTGAGGCCAGCATGGGCTACACTAACAGATCCTATCTCAAATGAAGAAAAAGAGAAAGATGAAAAACACACACACACACCCACACACACGCCACAACAAAGCAATGAACAAAGTAATTTAAACTATCCCCCATGTAATATTTTATTAATTATTTGGGACTTTTGTACAACACACCCCAATGATATGCTTCCCATTCCACCTTGGTTCACCCTCCCACCCTTGTACCTCTCCCCCACAAAACCTCACCAAGTTCAATGTGTGATACCCATAAACCCATTGGAGTATGGTCAAACTTCCAGTGATCAGCCCCTTAAAGAAAACTGAGTTGTTCCTCCCTGCTCACCAGAAACCATCAACTGTGAAGAGCTACACATCAGAATCTTTATCAGTTTTTAAGAACTTTCTTCAGTAGCTCCCTGTCTTGACGCTCCCCCCGCCCCTGTGTGTGTGTGTGTGTGTGTGTGTGTGTGTGTGTATGTGTGATGAGGGAGAGGTTATCACAGAAACCTTCTATGTCTCTCAAGCTCAGTCATGAGTTTGCAGTCATCAATACTACTGCAAAAGAAGCTTCCTTGCCCATAGCAGCTGGGGGCAGCATGGGTCAAAGACATGGCCTCCCGAGGCAGCACAGACCACGCAGACATCAACGTGGCCTCTGGCTGCAGCAAGGACCACAGAAGTCTTTCGAGGAGACTTGATCTAGAAAATGAACCATTCATTCTTCATCTCGGATAGCTTGTTGTTGCTCAGAGTCAGGGTGATGGTGCCGCTGGGCACATGTTCGGGGCAGGGCTTGCTGGAGTTCAAGGCTGCCTTGCATTACTCTGCCCTCAGTGTCTGTCGCTCTGCCAGAACCCCAGGCACAACCATTGTGTTTGCAGCCTTCAGCCCTGTACTCCTTAAACTATTGGGTTGTTGTTGTTATTCATGTGTGTGAATATGCCACAGTATATTTGTGCAGGTCAGAGGATGGCTTTGGATTGGTTCCATCTTTCCATGGGTTGCAGGGGTCAAACTCAACTCCTCAGACTTGTGCCTTACCTGCCGAGCCATCTCACCTGGCCTCAATGTGATTTTTTTTTAAAGTCACAAAGGACCTAACGACTGTTCTATTACCTGTGATGCTAACTTCCTGTGGACAACCTCAGTTATTAGAAGATCAAGGAACAAGGAAAAGAAAGTTGAGAAAGCGTTCCCCATGAAGATAAATGCCAAAGAACGGTGAGCCTTTAGGTCAGAGGTTTTCAATCTGTGGGTTGAGACCCCTATGGGGGGGGGTGTCACATATTAGATATCCTGCATATCAGATATTTACATTATGATTCATAACAGGAGCGAAATTACAGATATGAAGTAGCAATGAGATAACTTTATGGTTGGGTTCACCACAACATGAGGAACTGTTGTATTAAAGGGTTGCAGCGTTGGGAAGGTTGAGAACCACTGAGCTAGACAAAGACAATGCGAACATGTCAGAGTCCTATGGGGACCACCTTGAGCTGGAAGCTACAGAGGAGTAGCAGAAAACTGATGGCCAACACCCAGCAGGAAGGAAACCAGGTAGAGAAAGGAAGTTCGTCACAGCGTCTCAGCACATTGTCTAAGTAGAAACAAATCCTAGGCCTGACACCATTGCAAATATTATCGGCTAATATTCCTAGCGCGTTCCCCACTGGCTGAATTAAGTACAAGTAACTCCATAGGCAGCAAGAGCCCCTGGTAATGAGTCGATTTTTATAACGAAACAAATTGTTGAGAGTATAGTCGACCCTGCCCTGTGTTTGTTGTTGGATAGATGTATCCCTGCAGGAGGCTTGGAATTTGTGGGCAAGAGGTAAGAAGAAAACCAAACAAACGACACACAGTGTCAACATCGGTAAAAGAAGGAAATAGGGTCTGGGGGTGGGGGAGGTGGGCTTAAAGGATCATGGATCTTCCTCTCCACCTCGGTCTGTTGTCTTCTCATGTGCACTAGCTCCCTTCCTCTTCACAGTGGCTCCGGATATCATGTCCTCACACGACCCCCAAAGCCAGGAAAACTGAATCCGACCTTCCTGAAACCACCTTTAAAAGAGAAAACTGAACTGGAGCAGCAGTGTATAGTCCCTTACACTGCCAACTGGGCAAGGAGGCTCTCAGGTGCCATTTTAAAACCAATGAGAGATACTAAGAATCAGATGACTACTTGGTTTATACAGGTCAAGTTATATCTCATCTGGGAGAGCAGCTCAATGTAGAGTGCTGTGCTTGCCTATCGTGTTCAAAGTCCACAGTTCGATTCCCAGCACTACAAAAAGATGTTTTTTAAGGGATGAATCAGCCTTGGAGGATCCACGCTTTCCTAAGTTGAAAAAAAAAGCTAGAAAGATTGGGATTTTGTTAGAAGACAGATGGAGAGGGACAGACACCACTTCTCTCTCTCTCTCTCTCTCTCTCTCTCTCTCTCTCTCTCTCTCTCTCTCTTGTTTGTGATTCAGGAGGTAGGACGTAGGGCCTTCTATATGTTAGTCTACTGTTCTGCTGCCAAGTCACACATCAGACCTGCCATTACCTCTTTCTCTCTTTATCTATAATGACATTAACTCTTCGTGGTATCCAGTTCTGTGAACATTGTGTCACCATTGCCACTATAATCACAATGGAGAAAAATGTACTAGGAAAGGGAAAGGACATTGGGTGTGGTATATGAAGATCATCACTAGTCTGTGACCAGCCTGGGCTGCAAAGGGAAACCTAATGACCACCTCTCTAATCAGCTAGCATGGATTTAATGCTGTGGTCCAAATGGCAGACATGTGTAGGGATGCTCTCGTGCTCCTTTCCTCTTTGTGAGCTCACATAGGATGGTGTCCAGACAATTTAAAAGTCCATATAGGGAAGTACAGACAGCATACTATAGGGCTTGGAAGAAGGAAGAGACAACTTCCAGGACAGCTTTTTCAAGAGGCCAGCCGAATGCTTTGTCTTGGGTCATTATACTGTGACTGACTTCACGGATTGCTGTTTGATTCTTTCCACCTGTCTAGTTCTTCAGCTCACAAAGCTGGGTGTTTTTGTCCTCTTTCTGGGTTCAGGATGTGCTTGCATTGCAGAAAGGGAGTCAGGATCTGCAAATCTCGTTCCAGCCAGGTCCAGTTAACACAGGACCTGCCTTTAGTAGGTAGATGTGGCTGACGAGCTATTTAGAAGATAAGCATGCATGATTTCTGTGAACTTTACAGTCTCTTTGAGCACAATAAGGGATATGATAAAGTAAAAGGCTTATTCATTAGCTCAGTAGGTAGAGTGCTTGCCTAGCAAGCACAAAGCTCCTGGTTCGATTCTTCAGCACTACATAAATGGGGTGTCTTAGTGCATGCCTGTAATGCCCATCATTCAGGAGAATCAGAACCCCAAAGGCATCCTCTGCTACATAGCAAGTTTGAGGCAATTTGGGGGATACAGGAGAGAGACCCTGTTTCAAAAATATATTGATTATTAGGACAGCCAGCACAGCAACTAACACTTACAAACCAAAGCCCAGAATGAGCTGCATTTCGGCCCATTCCACAATACCACAGTGTCTCCAGTTCCATGAATGAGCCTGCCTGCGGCTGAACAGCAGTATCCAAGCCATGCTGCTTTCTTTCAGGGAGCTGGCGCCAATGCTTGTCTCAAGTGCCCGGGGCCAGCACTTGCCTTTGTGCAAAGTAGGGAAAGCCATCCCTGCATTGTAGTGCTGTATTTCTGTCTATTAGGATATTGTTGTAATATGCTATGAACCTGTGATAGGCAATTGATTACAAATCCTTGAGACATGAACTCTGCATGGTGCCCCTTAGGGGTTGTACAGTGTGTAGCCAACACAGCTGTCACAGCAGTCTCGAGACCCAGTTGTTCAGGGACTGAGAAAAACTCCCATTGTTTCTGAAGGTCTGGGCCAGTGGTCTGGAGGGCACCTGCCAGTTTATTAATAAATTCATGCAGTGCTTGCAGGGTGGTTATTAATTAGAGGCTTGGTACTGCATGCTTGATGGCCACTGTCTTCTTGAATCTTCACCAAACAATTGTGAATAAACATGATTTTTATACTTATTGCTGTTATTAGTTAGTGTGTGTGTGTGTGTGTGTGTGTGTGTGTGTGTGTGTGTGTATGTGTAGGTCAGAAAACAACTTTCAGGAGTCAGTTATCTCCATAGTATAGTGTCTGGGGCACAAACTCAGGCATTGCAAGTTTTTTTACCCACTGGCCCCTAGTCTTTTGGAGGCAAAGAAGTCCAGGATTAGACAACATATGTGATACCCTAATTCACACATAGTACATTGCCCAGCCAGAATCCTGAGAGCCAATGCTAAGGTCACACTCTGCCTTCTCAGCACGTGCTCCTAAATATATGCAAGTTCCTAACAGACCACAATCCGCGTTCTGCTGGAGTGTGACTGATTTCTGTAAATTTCTTAATATTGATTCATATTGTTGGGTTTCTCACAGAAAAGGGGGAGGCTCTGACATCTTTTAGGGTGATGCAGAGGACGATGTGAGCATGTTAGAAACTGCAGATGTGAATGAGAAACCCATCTTTTCAGACCAAGCCACAGAAGAACATGAAAATGACTGGTTTGGCTGAAGAAGTGCTGTGTATGGTGCCATTGAGTCATTTGCTTCTCAGCAGGCCGAGCCAGTCTTTGCTCAATTAGGAGGACCAGGCCTCCAAATTGGAAGCTGGCTGGCAGAGATTCAATCTAAAAGCCCGAGCTTTCAGGTCATCCTTAAGATCTTTGGTGAATTGACGTGTTAGCTTCCTCTGAGTAAAAGCCAGCGAGGGGCCAGCTGGCCAGACCACGGCTTTCTTTCTTGGACATCTTGGGACCAGAGCTTTGGGTCCAGTAAAACATTCTTCTTGAAGTCCTGCTTGCTTGCCTCCCTCGTCAGTGGAAGCTGATTAAAACAAATGAAAAGTGAAACTTTTTTTGCCCATCAGCTCCTTGTTTGCTTCTCTTCCATGAACGAATCTTAATTCAGCCGATTTCCTTCTTAATTAGATTTAGCAATTAGGGTTGCCCATTAACCTAAAGTTTTCCTGCAAGAGACTCATCTTCCACCAAATCTGCCTGCTTTACAGCCCCACAGCTGCATAATTGGCAGTTAAATTCACATCCATTCAAAGCGCACTAGACACACACCCAGGTGGCTGGCACTAGTCTACTCCGATGCTGGAAGCCATTGCCAAGCACCTCCTTGCCAGCTACTCTGGGGTGAAGGGGTCACAGAGCAAGAGAGTCTGGGACAGTGATCTCCACACATCACCACCTAGTCACCCAACCAAAGCTTATTGAACATTTGTGATCTATAAACACTGTCCTGTTGGAGGGGGCTGTCCGAGGCTGCAGAGGGGGGCTCTGTGCGCAGGGGAGTTGTAGGCTTTGTGCAAAGAGTGAGTGGTAGTTACCCCACTGTGCTGTCAAGGACTTGATGGGGATTAATATTTTTCTTCAGAGAGTAATTTTTTCTTTTCTTTTCTTTTTTTTTTTTTTTTTTTTTTTTGAGACTGGGTCTCCTATAACCCTATGTAGCTGAGGCTAGTCTTGAACTCCTAATCTTCCTCGGAGTACAGTGATGACAGGTATGTACCCCATGCCCTGTCAGAGAGTAATTTTTAATTCCTCGTTATCTTTTGAGGAAAAAAAGAAAAGAGTAGGTCTCATTGTGCACACTTAATCTTTTTAATTTCAGAGTTTTCTTTTTAGAGAAATTTAGGTAATCCTCCCAGGCTGCAAATGTAATTAACAAGTACTTTAATTCTGTTTTCTGCTTGTTTGTTTTGAGAAAGGGTATCCTATAGCCCAGGGTGGTTTCTAATGACTCCAGTCTCCGCTTCCTGGGTGCTGGGTTGCAGGTGCATGCCAAGGCTGCAAGCATGCTAAGCAAACAAACTACTACCAGCTGAGCCACAGCCTCACTCTCATATCCCCTTATATATGTAAGCGCTCATTGCGTATGGTATGTTGGTCTTTTCTCCATTTCTGTTAATTTTAGCTCTCCTTTTTTAAAGTAAGCATGTTAAGTAATAGATCTCATTATGACATTGTCATACATACATGTCATTATATCTCCTCCTCCTTTCTCCCATGTCCCTGTCACCCCTGCTTGTCCCCTTTCTCCCCGGCCCCCAGTAGTCCCTGCTTCTGCTTTCATGGGAGATGGACTCTAACAGAAGAACTCCAGGTTAACCAGCAACCAAACTGCTAAATCTAATCAGGAAGGAAACAGGTAAAATTCAGACTTCTTCTTGTAAGAACCAAACAAGGAGGCAAGAGTGTTTCATCCAGCCTGAAGCAGAACAGATGTTTTTTACAGATGGCAGAGGTAGCAATGGGAAGCCTTCTCCAGGTGTGGAGAGCACCTGCAGCAAGGGCTGGCCCTGAGGCTGACATCTCATGGCCCCAAGGCAAGAAGAGTCTTTGGTTTTTGTTAGGAAACAGGTGGTTTTGTCTTACTGCTCAAATTACTCAAGGTTATGAGCTGCTTAAGACACCCCAGAGGTTTTCATTCAAACAGGGTTTTTACCTTCACACTTGAGCAACTGACAGCCAAGATCAAGGGTGGTAAACTGAGGCTGATAGGTAGAGTCAAGCTCCTCCCTTTGATTACTTCAATTGAATGACTTAAGAGCCCACAAACTTGACCTCTGTGGATAACTATTATGGCTTGGATGTGTCTCTCAGAACTCTCTGTGTTGAGAATTTGCTGTGCAGATTCATCTGGGAGTGGTGTTTGGAGACATGGACTTTGGAAGGTCACTGGGATCAGATGAGATTATAAGGGTGTGTCCCACTTGATGACAAGAGGGACTTTGAAAGAAGAGACATCTGAGCTAGGGGTAGCTCTGGCTTTCTGTGAGATGGCCTTGAGTAGATTAAGCTGATACCAATACTTCGTGCTGGGACTTTGGGCTTCAAAATTTGGAACGTCAGTTCTTTATAAATTTTCTGATCTCAGATGTTTTGTTACAGAATCAGAAATTAAATACCAGAAGGAACAGGGAAGGGTAGCATGGGTGTCTCTCAGAAGGAAAATAAACTTTCAAACATTAAAGTGGTATAAAGAAAGGAAAAAATGTTTTAGAATTCAGTGCAGTAGTTAAGAGTTTCCTATGCATGGATTCCATGGGTCACAAGTAGAAATTTATTTGTTTTAATTTTTAAATTGTCTTTATTTATTGTATGTGCATGTATGTATATGCATATGTACATGTTCCATATGTGTGTGGATGCTCATGGAGTTAGAAGAGGGTGTTGGATCCCTTGGAACTAGAATTATAGGCAGTTATAACCCCATGTGGGCTTTAGGAACTGAATCCTGGTCCTCTGTAAAATCAACAAGCATTTATCCATGCAGTCGTCTTTCCAGTCTCCTGAGCATTTCCAGTCACGGAACTAGTAAGCAGGAGCCAAAGGTCTAGTGGGCAGTAATAGAGGTGAGGTTCATAACCCCCGTGGGCAGCAGTTTAGGTATGTGCCTCCCCTTCCCCTTGCAGAGAGAGGGTAAACTGAGGATAGGATGGCTGGAAAAATCTGTAATGCTGCTTTAATGGCCTCACTTCCTGGGATAATCAGATCATAAGCTATTTTGTTTGGCCAGAACTTAAAGACTTACATTGTGAAGGTTGAATGGGTTCCCCAATGTGCTGTTTCTGAAGCTATTGCTTGGGGGGCTGGAGAGGTGGCTCAGTTGGTAAAGTGCTTTTCATGCAAGCTTGAGGTCTTTAATTCAATCCCATAGAAATGTCAGATGTGGCAGTGCACATTGTAATCTCAGCTATAGGGAGGCAGAGACAGGAGGACCACTGGCCATCAATGTCTACCCAGTGTAGCCAAGTCAGCAAGTCAGTGAACAGAGAGTCGTAGAAGTTGACCTCTGACCTTTACTGCTTGAAATCACTGTGTGAAAGCATGCAAACCCATGCATGTGCACACACAGACACACACAGACACACACAAATTCTTAATTCTAGGGTGTCCTCTCTGCTGCTAACCTCCTACGAGTATCATCTGTGAGTTATTCTGTTTGTTTGGTTTTACTTTGGGAGACAGGGTCTTACTATGTGGCTTAGAATGCGCTAAGTAATCCAAGCTGCCATTGAACTTGAAGATAACTTCCCACTCTGCCCCTTGGAGTGCTGGAGTTACAGACATACACTACCATTCTACCACTCTGGGCTTGGAATGGCATTTTGAAATGTCTTATTTTGTTTTGAAGTATGTATATGTCTGCATGAAAGTAAGCGTGTATGTGAACGCGTGCATGCCTGTGCAAAAGCAGAGGCCAGGGAGAGCACCCAGTGTCCACTTCCATCACTGCCAGCGCAGTCCTTTGGCAGAGTCCCTTCCTAAACATGAGACTTTTGTCTCTGCTAGGCTGGAAGCTGGCAAGTCCCAGCAGTCCTTCTTTCTCCACCCCCACTCTGGGAGGTGGGGTAACAGACATTTTCAGGGATGCCTGGCTTGTTATGTGAGTGCTGAGATCCAAACTCCAGTCCTTCCACGGCTGGGCTGCTGGGCCTTTCCTCCAGCACTCACAAGGGACTTTTTAGAAGCTTGCTCTCCCCTCCACATTTCACAGGCACATTCTTCTGGCCCGCAGCGCAGCAGCCCTTTCCAGTGTTGAACACAAAGGACATTTGTTGCATGTCATTGTGTTCTAAAGCCGTCCCATTTCCACTATGAATAATCACCAGGGGTGAAGGGGGTGAAGGGGGCCTGTGATAATATTTGAAACCACTAGAATGCTATGATTCATTTTGGTCTCTTTACTAAGAGTCCTATCTCAGATAATTTGCAGCCAGGTTCTACCCCCAAGCCAAGTTTCTTCAGTCATGTTAAATTCATGGGGAGAATCCCCTGAGGATTTAGCACTGAAAAAATAGACAGCTTTAGTAACGGAATGCTGACGGAAAGAGCAGGGAAAGCAGCGTGTTCTAACCATTTAGGGAAAAGATGGGTAAGTTGTTACTAATAAGCCGTGCAGCAATTTTTTTTCCTGCCGTTTTCTTCATATGAAGGAATATGGAGATGAACTTTTAAATGCCAGATGATTGCCTGACAGCTTCCATCCCTAGGGCAAGCGTTTAGTTAGGGATCATTTTGCTATTGCCTTTACTAAAGCCTCGGAGGACACACACTTGCTGGAGTCTAGGATAAAAAGTCAGATCTCTTCGTAAGAGTGCACTAGACAGAATCACATCCGTGCCTCCAGCCATGTAGCCAATATTTCATTCCAGTTAGGTCAAGCCGTCTGCTGGCTCCCAAATCTGCCAGGTTTTGGACATGGTCCTTCCACCCACCTTTCCTACTAGGGAAGTTGATTCATCTTTTAAGAACTCCTTCCAGTGTGACTTCTAGAAAACTGCCTTACCCTAAACAAAGCCAGTCTTCTGTCCTATAATAGCACCCACGGTCTGCTTTAGTTGTGGAACTAGAGCGGCTGGAAGGATTGATTTGCAATCTCACTACTGTCTATCCCAACGTTTTTCAACAGTGGGAATACTGACTTTTTTAGGTCAGAAAATTCTTTTTTAAAAATCTTTACATTTTCTTTATTCTGTGTGTGGGACAAAGTCTTCCCTTCTAGGATGTGAGTCCCAGGGTTGGAATAGATTATCAGGCTTGACAACAAGAACTTTTTACCAGCTGAGTCAATTTGCTGGTTCACAAAAAAAAAACAGTATAAACCTCCAGTGTGAAAATTTAGAAAACTATCCCCAGACATTGCTAATATCTTGGGAGTGGGGCATACTACACACACAGAGAAAGGAAGAAAGAAGAGAGAGAGAAAGAGAGAGAGAGAGAAAGAGAGAAAGAGAGAGAGGGGGAGAGAGAGAAGTGTTCCTGGTTGGAACCACTAAGCCAGTTCTAATAGACAGCCTGATCCTAGGTACTTAATGAGTATTTGCTGAGCTAACAAATTAGTGAATCCGAGTCTGAGTGACTCAAATGCACAATGGTAAATAAACAAACCCAACATCTTGTTTTAACTTCTGTGCACTTATCAAATCAAACTTGAAGTCTTTATTCCAGCCATGGAGGCTCTTCAAGAGCGGACTCGGCCTGCTTTCTGCCTTTGTTAGGTTTTTTGTTCTTGCTCTTGACCTCTGGACTCTTTCCTGTTCCCTTGCTTTGTGTGCCTTTCCTGTCACTCAAATTCTGTGCTTCCTTCAGGACAAAGACTTTAACTTCTTGCAAACGCCTTCTGCCACTTGCTTGCATTCATTTGGGAATGAATGCATGCACATGTATATTGCTTTAGGTCTTAGTATTATTGATTAGTGTTTTGTTTCATAAACACACATACAGACTTTCTTCTTAATTGAAAAATAGCTCCTCGGTAGGCAGGCTCACTCCTTTCAAGCATTTCTTCCCCTCTTACCACTGCTGGGAGCTGTAAGAACAGATGTTTGGCTTTGCTTGAAGCACACGCTGATTCAACTAACTAGCAGATGTGTTCAATCTGTGATTTGCATTGAAGAGGCAAAGGGATAACTCTTTAATAATTTTCAGTTTTTAGAAAAAAATTTATTCAAAAAATATGAATAGGAGTTTGCAAATGTTTTAGGATTTCTGTGAGAAGGCATGGAATATACCCCAACAAGAAATACAGAAATGCATACATTTTCTTTTTCTTCAGTCCTCCTTGTGCTTAAACCCCACTCAGGAGCTTTTCTACACAACAAATGGTATTAAAAACATGGGTGTGATAGTGAATGCCTGTAATACCAGTATTGGAAGGTAGAGGCAGGAGGATTAGGAGTTTAAGGCCAGCCTGAGTTATTTGAGACCCCGTCCCAAAACTATACTAAACTAAACCAAACTGCCACCACCACCACCACCACAACAAACTGTGAAATTATCAGGTTAGGCAAAAAATACCACAGGTGGAATCCAGGTTGCAGTAAAAATCTGAAGGTGGAAAGGACTGTGTGGGCAGGAGAAAGAGCTTCAGGGGGAGGGAAGACAGGAAGAGGGTGGTAGGATGGGAAGTGAATGGGATCAAATTACATTCCATGAATGTATGAAAAATGTCACAGCGAGACTCGTTATTAATTAGCAATTAATACATGCTAATGCAATGTACTGGAAACAAACACCATCAGCATTCCTGGTTTCTTCTATGCTCTAAAGCCACGAGCATCCTTTGCAGTCCCCTCCCTCCCGGGTACCCTCCCTTAGACATTTCTGCAGTAATTAGTGCCCAGGTTCAGAAATCTCCAACTTGTATTCTACACAGTATTTCTTTCCCAAGCTATCCGGGGGAACTTGTCTAGGTTTTATCCACTTGTGTTCTCCCACGAGGCCTGTGATTTTCTCATTTTCAGTGGCTGTTAAGGAGACAACTCCCAGAATGAACCAGCCTTGGATTCGAGTCCCTAGTCCTGTGACAGGATAAGCATAAGACAGGTGTGATAAGGAACACAACCATACACAAGATATAGTTATTGACGATATATTATAAATGACAACGATGAAGACAACTCACACATGTAGCCGATAACCAGATTAGCATTCCGAGCAACCCAGTCTCAGATGCACACGGAGACCTGGCTTGAAACATGAAAACAGAGGAGCACCTCTTCCTCCTTGCTCTTTATCCTACCCCTCTACATACCAAATGGGCGTGGTCAGAGGTAAAGGTATCCAGGGTCTCTCCCTTCACAGGTGGGCTAAGAGGAGGGGAAACACTGTTTGCTTCCTACTTTCTGTTGTAACCCTCAGGAAAAGGATGAAAAGGCTTTTGCTCAAGTGTTGTAACCTGCATCATTGGCAGATCAGCCTCCAATGTCATCAGCCTCTCTGGTTTCAAAGGTCCTGGGGTCCCTGTTCATTCCTCTCTCTCTGCTGACACACCCACTCCCATCTATAAACCACAGAACCCAAACACTTCTGTGTAGGGGAAGCTGTAGCCACGCCTTCTTAGGGGCTGGCTACAGGAGTACCTGAGGGCTTTTGAGGGCGTGGTCAGAGTGAGTAGGGGGACTGCGTTTTCGGTTTCGGTTTCTCTTTTCTTCTTGCTGTACAGACTACCACCGGCTGGCTGGTTCGCTCTGTAAGTAAGGCTTTTCCCTATTAAATACCCTTATATTTCTACCTGACTCCGTATTGGTAATTTCCTACTATACTTCTGGGCCTGTACGTGGGGCTTTACAGGCATGGTTCTATGTTCCAGCTTGTCAATTAAAGAGAAAAATAATGGTGAAACACAGATTTATTTAATGTGATCACATTGGGAAGAGGAATAAAGGGGCCTGGATACCCCAGGGCACCTTTGGGGTACTCGAATGAATGAGTTTTGGATTTAAACAGAGAAAGAATTGAAGTAGGAGGGCCTGGGTATGCATAATCAAACACCGATCAATGCATCGTTTGGTCACTGTCTCAGTCGTCTTTTAGGGAGGAGTTTTGGAGAATTTCCTATGACTGTCATTGCTTGAAGGCATCAAACTGGTCCCTACAAGACAGTCACTCTCAGGTACAGCCTAGCCTTCATGGATCCTTATGCTTGAGAGACCTTATTCTTGAGAGTGACTGCTCTGTCCCATTGTCTTCTGCTGTGTTGGGAAATCCAGGTGACTTCCAAGGAACAATTAAGGACATTGATTTATCTCTGACCCTTTAGCCAAAGTAAAAGGAGACAAAAGTTCCTCTGCAAGAGCAGCCAGTGCTCTTAGCCGCTGAGCCATTTCTCCACGCCTCTTCTTCCACTGTGTCAGCCTTTGTCCACTGAGGCATCTCACAGTTCCCACTTTCCTTATTTTCATGTCAATAGATAATCAGAGTGGACTTCTCTCTCTGCTCTCCTCTTGCTCTGTCTCGTGCATTAGCTGTTCTACAAGCTTTCCTGACTTAACTGGTTCCTGGTTCTGAAGGCAGTAGAATAGTCACTAGTCAAATCTGGAATTCAAGGTTCCTTTTACTGCTTCTCGATGCCACACTTTCCCCGAGAGCCTAAGTTTTCAGCACTGCATTGACATGTGAGCATGAGCTAGCCCCGCCAGCTGCACTGCAGCTTTGACATGGGTGCTAGCGCCTTTTCCCAACTACAGAGTGAAGGGCTTTCACACAGGTCCTTCTGAAGCTCACTTACCCTGGGCTCTGAGCAAAGGCGGATCATATCTCCTATGCTCCACAGTGCTTCACCCTCAATACTTCCCTATGCTCCACAGTGCTTCACCCTCTATACTTTGAGAATATTATGCATGGATTTTCATGTGACTTAAATTGTGTCTTTGACTATTTTCTTTTAAAGTTTCAGGTCTCAATAACAACTTAGTTGGTGTCTAGTAAATATGTTGAGTTGAGTGAACTGAATTCCTAGAAAAAATGGGAGGCACACTCAGATCTGTCTCCCAATTTTAAAGGTATCAATTATAGACACTTTCTAATATTATTCTACCACACAAAGCATCTTCAGAAGAGATGACCACTCAGCAATGCAAAAGATGGCTAAGGCCCAGCAGTAGCCTGCAGTGGTACTGTATGATAGCAGTCCTGGATACCACAGTATACTGTTTCTGCTATGACTGAGCACTGTGAGCCACATGTGTGGCCATCGTAGGACAACTTTGCCAGGTTGTTGTTTCCTTCCACCTTTATGTGGGTTCCAGGGATTGAACTCAGGTTGCCAGGCTTGTGCAGCCAGCACTTTTACTTGGGGAACCATCATGCTACCCTCCTCCTCACCCATTTCCTCTGCTGTGCATGTCACAGCATCACGCTCACCCACCTTCTAATCTTGTAGATTCAAAAGCACAGGAGAGAGACGAGCTGGGCAAATCCTCTCAGTGAATACAAACTCCTTAAACATTTCCACATTTTCCAACCTTGAGGTGAGTGCCCACTCAACTGGAAAGTGCTTTAAATGACAATGACCATGAGAACACAAATGCTTTAAAGTCTTTATTATCCTGAATATAAAAGACAGAAGTCCTCTAGGATATAACAGAGTTTTGTTTTTTGTTTTTTTAAATGTGGAAACATTATTTTTTTTACAAGTGAAAAAATAAATACCTCTTGGAATAAAGGCTTATATGCTAATATGTGCCATAAAAAAGTAGAGTTTTAATATCTGACAAAATGTCTGTGCAAAGAAACAAATGCATAAAGACGTTACTGCTACATTAAGGCAATATGAAACGTAGACTCAGAAATCTCAGTAAAGTGACAGTGTAGGTTTCTAGCTTTTACTTAGCTAGTATTGCACCCAATGAGGTCAGCTAGGTTTTCCTGACAGCCTAGAAAACCCCCTAGCTCACTAGCTTCCAAAATGCCCACGTGGGGGGTGGAAATGTGATTAAAAATATGGAAACAGAACAAACTAACCCCACCTCTGAAAGATGCAGGGCGGGGGCAACACAATGAACATGGAAGCATTATCGACAAGAAAACAGGAACAAAGCGAAATGAAACACACATGAAAAGGACACACTATCTAGAGACCTGTGATAAGGCTGGAGAAGGTTTGATCTTCAAGCAAGGCGACACCCATGGGTGCAGCTGGAGTGAGTGCTTAGGGGAAAGTGAAGAACCGCCTGAGCACACCAGGAGCATCTCTGGCACGCTTGGTCTGTCTGTCCGTCTGTGAACTTTTCCTTTCCAATCTCCAAATATTCTACCAGCTCAAAAGCCCAGGGAGTGCTTGACGATGTCATGGAAGTCGTTTAACCAAGCTGGTAGCATTTTATCACGGAAAGGCATGGGGTGTGGGGTGTGGGGGAAAAGAAGGGCTAAGAAGTCACCCATGTTGTTACCTGTTTCCTCTCATCACACTGGTTTCAATCAGACAACATGTCAACCCTTGAGAAGTCACAGGATTGTTTCTCAATCTGCTAGCTTTCTAGTCATTCTTGCATGAGTTATAAAGACAAAAATGACATTACAATGAGGACTATTTCTTTAAGAAAAAAAAATTTCCTATTAAAAAATGTTCAGCGCTCCATGACCATACAAAAAGAACCAAGGGAACTTTTAAAACTCCTATAAAATATGCTGCCTTGGGAGAAGTTAAGGAGACATATGACATCATTTCCTAAAAGGTACCCACTGTTGGGCTATGGTGCCACTTAACTGACAAAGACAATTTTATCTACTCCTTTACTTGATCGTTTAAAAAAAAAAAAAAAAAAAACAACAACCCAAAGTTCAAGAAGGAATGTGGCTATGCCCCAGAGCTCTTCCTGTTGCCACTGGGGCTGTTGGCTTCTATTCACAGAAGAGGAGTGGTTGCAGTCTTGCTTTTCTTTTCTTCTTCCTGTCTAAAAATGTCTCATGGCAGATGGGTGTTGAGAGTGAGATATTTCCTCACAAGGTTCTTATTCTTATGGTTTACATACAATACTGCAGCTCATGGGGACCTGGCGTGTCCAGTAAGCGCAGGACGCATTAGATGACAGTCAGATTGACTCATGGGGACATGGCATGTCCATTAATGGCAGGGCACATTAGATGACTGTTAGATTGAGAAGACTGGTGTGGGTTGGCAGGTAGACGTGCTGGACATGTTCCACACGTGATCTGCAGACCGGACAAGACTGGAAAAAAAGCCAACATTGGTTAGAATGTTTGCCAGACCTGGGTCTGGGAGGTCAGCGTTGGTACCCATCACACTTGGTTTTCTAGATGCTGCCATTGTGATTTCTAAGCTCTCAATTGCTCTGTAATAGGCTTGAATGTTTACACTTTACAAGGATTAAAAATGAGTGTTTGGAAAAGACAATCACTGAAGAAAATTACATTCTCTGGCCAACTGTGTATGAGTGTGTTGTTCAGAGACCGGTGGTCAGCCTCATGTATCATTTCTTGAATGCTTTCTGCTTCTTTTTGAAAACAGGCTCTCACTGGCCTGGAGAACACTGATTAAGCTAGGCTGGCAGACAGGTGACCCCCAGGGGTCCTCCTGTCTCCATCTCCCTAGCACCCCCTCCCCCACACTTTCTTAATTACACTGGTTCTAGGGGCTGAATTCAGGTCCCTGTGCCTGGCAATGCAGAGTGTTTAATGACTCAGCCAGCTCCCCAATCCTTCTGTTAACTTCAGCTTTCCTTCCTGCTGGAGCCATATAAATAGGAGGTCACTGCACCTTTGGCCACCATGCTAGAGATGTGCCATGGATAGGCCTTGGCTCAGCTATCCTGGGGCCAACATCAGTGGGCAGATGCCCTGTGGCCAGGGGCAACAGGTCTCTGGTGGCTTCTTGGCCAGCGCACACCCTTCATCGGCCATAAGGGAGGACAGGTACAGGGTCAGGCTATGTGGGCATGAATAGATAAGTTCAAGGCTCAGAGGAGAAAGCCCTCCTTGCAGTAGCACAGCTCCTGAGTTCACTGTCCAATCCTAACAGTAGCTCTGTAACCGTAGCTTGTAAGGAGTAGGTGACCTGCAGGGCTAGGTTTACGTATACCCACATTTAGCAGAAACTTTTGAGAAGTGAAAGCAAGTGCAAAATTTACTGTAAGAGGAAATGTAAGCTGTAAGAAAGGAGACATGCTATATATGAGGTGCTTTTGTTTTTTTGGGGTGTGCAAGATAGTTTGACTTGCTAGCAGATGACAGCCAATAGAAGAGATCCCTAAAACTGTGAACAGTAATAAAGGGAAGTCAATGAGCTGGTGAGATGGCTCAGTGGGTAAGAACGCTTGCAACCAAGCCTAACAAACCAAGTTTGGTTTCCAGGACCACATGGTAGAAGGAAAGAATTGACTCCTGAAAGTTGTTCTCTGACTGACACACACACACACACACACACACACACACACACACACACACACACACACACACACGAATAAATGTTAAGTACGGAAAAAAGATAAGTTAATCACAAATAGAGCAAATAAGTCATTGGTAACAGTGATCTATGTATTCTTTAACGAGAATTTTGGGCAAATAATACATTTCTACTATGTGGTATCAGAACAAGAGGCCACCTACAACGGAAGAGGCAGGCCTGGATTCTAGTTCATGGTTTAGCTTCAAGATGCATTCATTTTGTCAGTCTGGACCTCATTTCTGAAACCAAGTGGTGACAAGAGCGTGCTGACCCACAGGTTTCTAAAGGGCACAATGGGTGAAGTCGCTGCACATAAAGACCCTTCCCAGGTGCAGAAGGCTGCTTTCCACTCTGTGTATCGTGCACCTGTTGGAGCCTTCTTAACAGACGGGAGGGCTGTGACCCCTTACCTGAAGCTGGGCAGCACAGCTCTCACAGCACACGGTGTGGCCACAGGGGCAGAAGGTAGAGTTGATCTCCTCCTCACAGCACACCATGCACAGCATGGCTTCCTTCAGCTTGCGAAGCTTCTCCTGCAGCACTCTGGTCTGCTGGCAGCTGAGGCCCTCACAGCTGCCGCAGCTCATGCTGCCGTCAGAGGACTTCAGGGGCGAGCTGGGAGGGCTCTGGTCATTTCGTGAGACAAGGTCCACAACACCGGCGTTGTACAGAGCCCTCCTGGCATGGTCATATACCTCCTTGGATGTTCTTTTAATATCAAAGACATACTTCTTACCAAGGTTAATGTTTTCATTGAGAAACAGAGATGCCAAGTGGCCCTTCAAGTCACGACTGTACTGCATCATGACGGCACTGGTGACCGTGTCACACCTGAAGATGAGAGTGAACATCTGATTTAGTATTGAAAAGCCTAACTCAGACTGTCAGATACCGTTATTAATAAAAACAGTATGCCAATAGACATTTAGTGCTCTATCTTCTAGCTTTGGAGCCTATCCTGGCACTTGCTCTGGAGACCAGGCTGGTCTCGAACTCACAGAGATCCGCCTGCCTCTGCCTCCCGAGTGCTGGGATTAAAGGAGTGCGCCACCAACGCCCGGCCTTTAACATAACAAAATTTAAAGGCTTCCTGCAAACTACATTTTTCTCTTTAATTTTTTTCTAAGTGTGAACCTGTTCACAACTCAGCCTGAAAGTGCCCTCTAGAATGTTGTTTAAAAATCTTCGTCATGGCCAGGTGTAGTGGTGCATGCCAGAAGTCCTAGCAGTCAGGAAGCTGAGACTACAGGACTGCAGTTGAGTTTGAGGCCACCCTGAGGTGTATAATGAATTTCAAATTACCTTTGGTCATGCAGTGAGATTTTTGTCTCCAAAAACACCAAGTAAAATGAAACTTAAAAAGTATCCGGAGTATGTAATGTGCGAGGGCTGAGGACAGGGACTTTCTCAGCAGAGAAAGACCTGTGCCACTGTTCTGGGAAAAGACATAGTCATAGCAGAACAGGGCCAACCACTGGGGTTATGCTGGGAGGTGGGTGTGGAAGGAAATGAGCGATAAACAGGAGAGTGTAAATGAGGCACAGGTATACACCATTCTGTGCCCATAAGGGCGCCACTAGCACTGCAAAAGGAAGGCTCAGAGTAGCTATTCCCTCATAGTCTGTAAAAGCTCATGGACTCAGGGATAGGAGAAATCCCAGCAACCTGCCAGACACCTAAACACACTAAGCTGTGACCGAAGCTCAGGAGACACATGGTGGTACATGCCTGTAGAATGCATGCGTTTCGGTGATGGCCCGGTAGAGCCCACTGGCTGCCCTGGTGCTGATCATTTTAAACAGGAGCACGATGCTGTTCCCAGACTCCTTCGTCACGGTCAAGTAGACATTCTTTCCTGACTGGGTGGCCATCTGCACCACAGGATAAGCTATCCTGAAAGGCAGGAGGAGAAAAGTGAGCCAGCTCAGAAGGGACAGTTCAGCATGATGTTGATATGCCTTTGTAGGCTGGCCATGATCAGTAGTGAACCAGACACTTAGCCTATGCTGTTCTATGATGATTCTAACTAGTTACGCTGACAGAGGACAAGCAGTGTGGCATGGTGACCGTGTTGGAGTGCCCTTGATGTGTGTGTGGGTATGCAGAAGCAGACACAGGTATTTATGGCATGAAAAATAATAATTCTGCCACATTAGTATACGTTAAGTTAGCATTTAAGGAATAATTAGTCAAGGCTTGAATGCAATTAATGAATAAATTAAAAAATGAATCACTTTATTGATAGAGGTGTCTGGTGAATTTCTGTCCATTTTCTATTTTCAGAACAAAGCAACCGATGATATACATGCTTATGATTGTGTGTGTGTGTGTGTGTGTGTGTGTTATGAAAGACTTGGGTTACCTGTTAATAGGACTGAAGTCATCTTTACAGATTGAGATGCCTTCGGGTCCAACCCCAATGAGCAGTTTCTGCCCTTCGCTGTCCCTCACAGCATGCCACTCTATGCCATAGTTCTCCATTGCTGACACAATCTGCAGAACTTGGTATTCTGCCGAAGCCTGGCTGATGCCCTCCAGCTCCTTATGCTTTGCAACAATGCTGTAGAACATTCAAAGGTGCAAATTTAGGCAGATCAGCTCATGCATTCCTCAAAGCTTATAATTTTCACTAGTGAAATATAGGGATGTGGTCATTTATGCATCACAAAAACACCAAATGGCGTATTACTATTTCACTTACTATAAAATATTTCTAAGACACTGTTCGAGAGCTCACCTATGGGGCCAGTGAGATGATTCAATGGGTAAAGGTACTTGTATTGGATCCCTGGAACACACAGATGGCAGGAAAGAACTCACTGTCATCAGCTTTCTTACACACACACACACACACACACACACACACACACACACACACACACTGTATTTTCTTGAAAAGATCTCAACAAATACTGAGAACCCACTGGTAAGCTGACAGAATTATAGAAAAATCTCTCAGCATACACACAAGACAAATGTGTAGGCTAGATCCCCTCATACATTTATCTACACAGACTTTACAAACTTCCTGATAAGCTAGCAGCACAGGGGACTGACTGATTAGATTCTTTGCAACCGAAGAAAACACAGATCTCTATTCTATGTTGTGGCAAGGCTGTTTCTCCTGTGCTCCCTGGTGATCTGGCCTCCCCATGTAGCCTTCCCTTCAGTATGGTCTGGATTAACGGCTGGCTGCTAATGAACAGAAAACCATGAAAGACCTGGCATGACTAACTTCTGAGAGAGTCATGAAGGCGGGACTCTTCTCTCTTGCTCTTGAATCATTCACATGGGGTGAGCCAGCTACCATACCATGAAAGGGCCCTGTGGTCAAGTGGCAAGGGAAGGAGACTGGCCAAGAAGCTCCAAGATTCACCTGGACCCAGAGGCCTCCCTCAGCTGGGCTTTTAGATGAGACTGACCTCTGGGGCTTGGTATGCCCTCAAGCCATAGTGGTTCCCTGTCCATGCATTCTCAGAAAATGTCTGTTGTTTTAAGCTGAGTTTGGGGTTAGCCTGTTACACAGGACTAGGTAACTGAGTGGCTAAGCTAGGCTTCTTGCTGTAATTTCTTGCTGGGATGAAGCAAACACCAATAAACATGCTAAACTTTTACTGTAGGAGATTTGCACATTTAAAAGGTCAGGCACTTTCGAGATCCTTGTTATTTATGGAACTTCATATAAGGGCATTTATCTGTGTGGGCTATTTTGTGTTGGTAAGTTCCCAAATAAAAGGCACATGGATCTTCTGAAAATGGCTGGTTAAACCTGGCGGTTGCCCGTGCTCTATCTCACAAATGACAGTTTCCTGATTCTTATCAAGTCGGTGGCAGTGAACACTCTAGGCAGCCAGAGTGCATGGCTTGCCTGGGGCGGTGGCCTTACCTGTTCAAAGTAGCACTGGAGAGCTCCTTTTCACACAGGTCCTCGTAGTTGTACTTGGCAGTATTCTGGTTGTAGTCTCCGAATTTGGTCTGGGCCAGGAGGGCACTAAGCTCCACTGCCTGCTCAGGGGAACACTGGAGGTGGCCTGCCAAGAGGGATTCTTTAATGTGCAAGAAAAAGATATGCCTGTGAAAGAAGGAGAGAATGACTGAGCTTGCTTGGATAACAAACAGTATCTAAGGCAGCCTTCTGGGCTGGGGTGTGGCTCAGGGAGAGAATGCCTGCCTGCTGGCCCACCCGCCCAACTGGGTTTTATCCCAGTGCTGTAAAAATAAAAAACAAACAAACAAACAAAAAAACCAATCAAGCTCAACTAGCTTTGCAATTTCACAATCAAGTACTTTCCTTTTTAAGCAAAGAGAGCAGGTAGAGAGGGACAGCTCAGCAGATGAGGGAGATTGCAGCCAGGGCTAAGGACCTGGGTTCTATCCCGGGGCACATACAGTGGAAGGAAACTCCCCATGGATTGTCTTTTGACCTCTACATGTGCAGCAGGGCATGCTCCCTCTTCAAATCAGTAAATAAGATTTAAATAACAGAAGCAGCAAGTTAGCATTATTATGTTTTAAAGGAAATTTAAGAGTCAATTTTTGTTTGTTTGTTTGCTTGCTTGTTTGGTTGGTTTGATTTCTTGAGAGAGGGAATCATATAGTTCAGGCTGGCCTTGAACTTGCTATGTAGCTGAGGCTGGCATTCAACTCTGGATCCTCTTGCCCCTGCAGGTTATACACAGACACAACTACTATAGTCAGCTAGAAAGCCTCTCTTATAGCAGATTCTTATCTTCAGGGACATTAAAAAAGAATGTCTCCTGAATTCTCAGACTCCTACTCCAATGTCCTCCTACCAGAGACTTCATCAGCCAGATGTTCCTGCACGTGTTGAAGCCGAGGGACAGAGAACAACCTCAGGTGCCATCCTCAGAAATACCACCCACCTCCTTTGGCAAGGGTATCTCACTGGCCCAGACAGAACCTATTAGGCTAGCCTGGTTGGCAAGTGTATGCTTGATATTTTTATTTTAATGGATTACAGGGATTGAACTCAGTGTCCTTACACTTGACAGACAAGATGTTTTCGCTGGGCCTTCTCTTCAGCCCCTGTCTCAGAGCTCTCCAGTTCTAGTCTTAACCATCTGGGCCTCCTTGGTCCTACTCACAGCCTAGAAGTGGCCAGAGTTTTTGTGACTACAGGGTTGGGTCCCTCTCTGCTCCAAATTCTGCCAGTCCACCATCCAAGCTGCTTGCTGTCATTGCTTCCAGTGAAAACACTCCATCTTTCTGCTCAAAGTCCTTCACAGAGATGCCTGAAGCCCAGGCTCCTCCACAGGCTACCTCGGGCCACGCCTCCAGTCTCTGTCCTCTGGATGGGGACCATCTCCCTATTTGAAAAACCCAGCCGTGCAGCAACCTGTCCTGATGGTCTCCTCTCCTGTCCTCTAATTTGGTCACCTTTTGATCTGCCTTGCACAGAGACCATCTATTTCTGAAATTACATTATGTAACAAGTTACCATTCAAGTTTCTTTAGCTAGCTGCACCTGGGCTCGTTTAATTGCCTCTAACATCAGAGAGCTCCATAAATGCATATAAAACACCATGTTTCTGTGTTTATTTTATATTCCAATTTCAATTTTGCTCTGTTTGACCCTACCCTAAGTACATGCAACATTAAATTCTACATTTACTACAAGGTATGCATGCCACAGAAATTCCTGAGAAAATTCACTAGTGAAGCCCCGAACCCTGTGTGAGCTTGGCTCCTCACTTTCCCAGTCCTCGATGGCTCTTCTTTCGTACCACAGCCGAGTTTGCCACTCAGGGGACTAGCATGAAAAAGGTAAGAAAAGGAGTTGGGGCAAGAGAGGTGTCAAATACGAGGAGCTGTGCAGAGAACCCCAAATGATGAGGCTGACAAGAGCCATTCTTCTTCCTTAACCAAGAAGTAGTCAACTCAATCTTTTGCATATTCAGTAATGCTAGATATTTAAAGTAATGAGACACCCTTAAATGCTTCAGTTTCTTCCAGACTCTGTAAGATACGTAGTAGCATTCAAAGAGAACAGACACAGCTTTTATTAACCCAGACATCTGGTAGTCTTTAAAGTATTTCTTCTATACTGCTAAACTGAGAAAGGGGCCCTGCTGGGGCCAAGGAATTGCCACAGAAACAAACTGCTTTTAAAATTGCTATTTTAGCTATTGTGTGGTAGCCAGTGTGGTAGCCCACACCTTTAATCACAGCACTCTGGAAACAGAAGCAGGCAGATTTCTCTGCCAGTCTGGTCTACATAGTGAGACCCTGTCTCAAAAAAAAGGGGGGGGGGGCTGGAGAGATGGCTCAGAGGTTAAGATCACTGATAGATCACTGATTGCTCTTTCAGAGGTCCTGAGTTCAATTCCCAGCAACCACATGGTGGCTCACAACCATCCGTTATGAGACCTGGTGCCCTCTTCTGGTGTGCAGATATGCATGGAAGCAGAATGTTGTATACATAATAAATAAAATCTTTTAAAAAAAAAAGTAAGGAGAAGCTATCAAAGGATGCAAGTCTAAATTCTCACAAAGCCCTGGTGTTGCTCACAGGGTAAATGGAATCTAGATGTACCTCTGCCTATTCAACCAGAGGGTATGTTTTCAGGAGCCTGTAGTCTGAATCTAATCTATGCTTACACTCAAGAAAAAATCTTGTGCCAAAAGATTTTAAGATTAGCACCACAAACTGAGCCTTCACAATTTAATTACTGTGAATGTAAAGGTCTCTTTTGACTTATTTTCCTAGCATAAAATTTGAAACTGCTTCCTGCTTTATTAAACAGTACGAAGAGCTGCCAAAGACGACTTTTCAAATTTATTCAATTTCTTTTTCCAAATTCTCTACGCCTACTTCTGGAGGGACAGTTGCCAAAAGCAAAGCAAAGAAACAGTAACTCAACGTAAACAGGTGGCTAGGAGCCTAGAGCAATGCCCAGCCTTCCCTGGAGTGGATGAGAACTGGAACAAAGGCATGGGGTGTGGGGGATGGGACACTGATGCTCTCCAGCCAGTGGGGCCTGAACTGTGTTCAGAGCTCAGCAGCAGGCACAAGCACTCCTCACTGTGCAGACCTATGCCTGCATGTTGCAGTTTACATGGCTTTATGGCCACCTTTTATTTCAAGTCAATAAAGGTTTGTCTCTGCCTGCCCCACACTGGGGTTATAGGATGGTCACGTGTCATAGTTTGTTGTTGTTAGATGGAACACAGTCTTTAATGGAAAGGAGCACACCTTATCAAAATAAATACAGCCAGAGATGGGCTTCTGGGTGACAAGGGTTTAGACACCAGTGTAAGGGAGCAGGGGTGGCCAGTGTCACCAGGTCTGATGAGCTATCACAAGACTTACCAGTGTGCTCCTCCCAAGAGGGAGGGTAGCAGTGCTCCAAAACATGTTTCCAGAAGACAATTCAGTAAGGGTTCAGGATTTGAGTGGCTTTGAGTTGGGATTCATTCTTACTACCTTCTCACCTTAACTATCTGCCATGAAACTATTCTTTTTTTAAATATGGGATGAAATGCTACAAATAATATCAAAGCAAGCAGATGTAGTCAAAGAAAGAAGTCAGGCCTGTAGAGAATATTTTTTTAAAGTATAGCTTGTAACTGGATAAGCTATCTAGTTCCATATAGATTACAACATGGAATCACACACAAAAAGCTTTGAAAAATACCGACTTTGTCTTAAGCTAATAACTACGAATATCCTATTGTCACAAGCTCATACTACATTTTCTATGTGTTCCTAGGGTTACACTTGGAAATCATTTTTTAAAGTTTTACCCTGTTATGAAGAACATGGGTATTTCTGATTTATGGGCCCAGGGTGCATTATTCTAGCTAAGTCAAGTGTTTGTATCATAGGTACAAATGAATTCACACATGATATAAAAATAGGGTGAGGGGCTGGAGAGATGATGCCTCTGTGGTTAAGAGCATTGGCAACTCTTTCAGAGGATCTGAGTTCAAGTCTCAGCATCTACATGGCTGATAACCATCTATAATTCTAGTCCCAGCGGATCTGGGAGCAACGGCACTCATGTGGTTCACAGATACAAACACTAGGCAAAACACCCATATGTAAAGTAAAAATAAAAATTTTAAAATAGGGCAAAATTTGAGATGTCAATTTTAATTTTGAAAAGGAAGCAAAATCTTTTAAAAATTGTATTTACTTACTCACTTATTGTGTATGTTTTGGTGAATGCCACAGTACATTTTTTGGAGGTCACAGGGCAACTTGTGGGAGTCAATTCTTTCCTTCTACCATGTGGGTCTCAGGGATTGAACTCATCCCAGGTTGGTGGCAAGCACCTTTATCCACTGTGCCATCTTGACGGCCACAAAGCACTTACTCTTAATACATTTTTGCTTCAAAATTCTCCAGTAATTCCTGTTTTAAAATCCATGCCTTTTCAGGGGCTGGAGAGATGGCTCAGCAATTAAGAGTTCTTGCTGCTCTTGCAGAGGACTGGGGTTTGGTTCTGTGGGCACCAAGCATGCATGTGATACACATAAATACATACATACATACATACATACATACATACATACATACAGGCAAACATTCATACATATAAAATTAAATATTTAAAATTTTAATTAAAAAATAAAATCCATGCCATGGTTCCATGTTAAGAAATAACAGGAACCATTTATCTTGAGGGTGTGTAATCAGAGGACTCCCTTATCTGAACACTGACCATCTCACAGAAAAATCCTCTAGTACTCACAAGAGAACTTTCCAGAAGCCAATTGGAAGCTCGTTGTATGGGTGAATGAGAATGACCTCCATGTTTGAATACTTGTTCCCTAGCTGGAAGAACCGTGGGCAAGGATTAGGAGGTGTAGCCTTGTTGGAGGGTGTGGTCTTTGAGGTTTCAAAAGCCTATGTCATCCCCAATTAGGGTGTGCTCAAGCTCGCTATCACTTTCTGACTCCTGCTGCTTGTAGATCAGGATGTAAGTTCTTAGAGACTGCTTTAACACCATGTCTGCCTGCCCACTGCCATGATGGTGATGGAATTGCGGAATTGAGATCCCAAACTAAATGCTTTCTTTAGTAAGCTGCCTTGGTCATGGTGTCTTGTGAGGACAACAGAAGGCAGCTAAGACAGTTACTGTTGGACACAACAACCTCTAGTAACCTTGCCAGTTACACCTTTTGAAGAGCTTTTGACAAGAACTATAAAATAACTAGATTCAGCCTCATATTCCAAATGCAAGTAATGAACACAACACGTCTTTAGAATGGCTAACTAGCTATTTTCAAAATCCTAGTTGCCAATAACTGAACCATAATTTCCCTGAAGCACATGCATGTGAAGTATTGTCTGGACTGTCATTCACCCCAGGCAGACCCCATTGCAATCAAACATCTCATCTCTGTCCAGTGAGTCACTTAACCACGTAGGCTTATTTTAAACCAAACTACAACTGCCAAGTTATATATAAAAATGGCCAAATGGAAACAGAAATTGCTATGAGAGTTTTTTGTTTCAAATCGTATAACATTCTCATAAAATAGAATCAGTTTAGATGGAGCATAGCCCTACATGTAAGCGTTAAAACCATACTGACTTGAGTAACTTTATGACTAGGGGGTAGACAAGGCTTTTCAGAACATAGTGAATAAATTCCAGAAAGAAAAAAAAAAGAATAAATTAGACCTCACCAAAATTAAAAACTCCTACTCACCAAAAGGCATGAGGAAAACAGGCAAGCCACAGGGGGAACATATATTTATAAAACTCAGATTTCACAATGAACTGGTATCCAGGATACATACGGAATGTGGACAGCTCAGCGAATGATCAAAATGGGTGACTTGGACATTTCACCAAAGGAGATGCAGGGAAGGCCAATAAACACATGAAAATCTGACAGACATCATTAATCATCAGAGAGATGCAAATTAAAACCACAACACTCTAGCACCGTGTATCCACCAGAAGGCTGGCAGGGATACGGAGACACTTGGTTTTCTTACGTTCTTTGTGGGAGTGGGAGTTCAGAACAGTACATATGTTATGGGGAAAGGTCTGGCAGTAACTCACACAACTAAACAATAGTACCATGACCCGGCTATTGTATTCTTGGGTATTTACTCAAGGAAAATGAAAACATATGTGTCTATAAGGAAAAAAAAGGCTTGTATTAGAATGTTCATAGCTTTATTCATAGGCTCATCAGTAGGACTGGATCAACAAACAGAACAGACGACTATCCAGCAGTAGAAAGAACAAAGCAGGTTGGTGTTTAGCTCAGGCTGACCTAGAGTGTTCAAGATCCTGTTCAACCCCCACCACATAACAAAGCAAAGCAAAAAGAAAACAGAGCAAATAACTAACAGCAGTAAGAGCGGACCGCAACAACAAAATTTAGGGTGGATAAAAGACAGCAGCCATAAAGCAGAGCCTACTGGATGATTCCCCTGTGCAAAAAGCTGAACAAGAACAACCAATCTAGATGGAAAACCACAGTGCTGACAGTGCCGTCACTGGGTAAGGTGGGCACTGTGGGCTGAGGGCAGAAAGATGAGGAACTTTCTAGAATGATGGATGATGCTACTCTTAATCTTGGTAGAGGTGTTGTTTAAACATGTACCAATCAAATCTCTTTAGGAGACACAATTAGGATCTTTTTATCCTATGTAAATTTCAACTAGAAAGGAAAAAGAACCAAATACAAGCAGCAAGGGATGATTGGAGGGGCTGATAAATGATTAACTAACTATATAATAAAATAGACACATTAAATTTAATAGTAGGATCTAGGGGCTACTAGAACATCACATGGGATGCTCAAGATAAAAACCCTCAACTTCCCTCCATGATTGAACTTTTTGGGAAGTTGAGGAAAATAACCTCAGGGCTTGGGTTCAGAATACCAGTGAATTAACAGTTCCAGTTATATCAAGCCATCAGGCCTACTTCATGGAAGGCTTAAAGTCAAAAAACCTGTCAGGGGCAGATGTTATCACAGAGTTACTATGTCAGGTCCCTACCAGGGCTTAAGGGGATCTTTTTCAAGCCCCAAACAGAACCACTCTGAAAGATGTTTTTCCTTGAACCCTAAAGCAGTTAAGATATGAGGACTGCCACAGGGAGGCTTCCAGCCCTGAGAGCTCACAGCCTGGGCCAGGAGAATACTGTAACTTAAAAGCACCAAGTCTGCACTTAAGAATGGCCCCACCCATGGCAATAGGTGCCTGTGTGGGCAAGCTGTCAGTCTCTGGCCTCTGCATACCCATGCGTGGACATGTGCTCCTGCACACTCACACACGTACACACATCACATCATAAAACACTCCCCCCACCAAAATGAATACATGTAATACCATTTTTAAAAACTGCTCTCTGACTATTTCATATAAATACACGGCTGAAGTTGCCCAAATGAGAGTTCCTTGTCTAAAATTAAACACCACTACAGCAATGCAAATACCCCTTAGTTTTGGCAAAAAGAACAACTTTAAGTAGGATCAGAAATTCAATTTATAATTTCCTTGGAAATAACATATATGTATGCTTTTACTTTTTTGTATAACTTTCCTGGGTCCTATTTTATAGTTTGGCAAGTAAAAACAGAGAAGAAAGTGGAGGAAAGAAAGAGAGAGACAGGGGAAAGGCAGGAGAGAGAGGAAGGCTGATTCTGCCATCCCGGGTATAGCACAAAGAACATAAAGGAGCCTATACCATAGACACATGAGTCTTCATGAGCAGACACACACATGGAGAATGCATTCACCTTTAATCATGCAAAGACAAATTATGTAAGTAACCTTTACCAACACTGACAACATTAAGAAAGACTGTGAACATGACTTATAAACTCTGGCTAGGGCCAGTCTGGCTGGTACTGAATTGATTTGAAATGACCACATCTCATTTGCTATGAGTTTGTCTGTGGCTTTGGTTCTGTGAGCTTTTTAGTTTTTGTTTGAGATTTCACTGATTTATTTATTTTAGGTGCATGAGTGTTTTGTCTTTATTTATGTATGCATGTCTGGTACCCTTAGAACCAGAAGAGGGAGTTGAATCCCTGGAAATTAAGCTGTAAAAGGTTGTGAGCCACCATGTGGGTGTTGGAAATCAAACTGGATCCTCTGCAAAAGCCACCAGTGTTCCAAACCATGGGGCCATCTCCAGCTCCCCACTCGTAAATTCTTAATTTATTGATTAACAAGGTATTAACACAGTGTACGCTCAGTAGATTCTGAGGGTACATTGCTGATCAATTTTGATGGGATTTGCATTGTTGGAGTAACTGACAATGAGCATAAGATACTGTAATGTTAGAAGCACATTAATGCTCTACAAGAAAGGTAGGTGGTATCTTGGGGAAGCAGTCTCCCAGGCATTGCTAGAGAAACATAGACCCTGCCAGCAGCGGATGGTATATCACCACTGTGGAAATAAACCTTGCACTTCCCTAACTGCCAGTTTTGAAATGGCAAAACTCATTGTGAAGAACTGAGAGCCTCGGAAAGGCAGAAGTTTCTAAGATGATTATTATTTCAGATTTACTTCCACAGCACATTAATTTGTTTCCCATCTCACTTCAACCCACAGCATGGCAATCATCTGCTGAAAATACCTGTTGCCTCCGTCTGCAAACCATGCCAGCCAGCTGAACAAGACCCCTCTATTCAAGAGCAAATGGAATAATCCGGGTAGGGTCACAAAATCTAACACTAAGCCTAAAACCAGATGAGCCCGATCTACCTACCTAAGATAGTATTTGACCCAAGCCTGAGCTCCTCTTTGAAGAAAGGCTTCTTCCTGGATCCCAGGGTCCCCCAATGGTGAGGAGGCCTTCCTGCCTGCAGCCCCCCCCCCTCAGCAGCCAGCCTGGTCTGATGCTAAGTAATATATTAATAGCCCTCCACATTAAACCTGCTCTACGACAAGCACACTGCTTAGTGGTCTGCAGAGGGCAACTTGGCCCAGTTATTTCCTTTTAATGAAATGTCCAGACACCCTCATGGCTTGCCTCAGCAAAGCCATCTCTAAGACTGAATTGTCAAAGCTGTGTTCACTCACTGCACAAACAGATCTACAGTAGAATCATAGCATTTAACATAAATATTTTATAACAAACATCAGGACATCAAAAAGTTTGTCAATGGGTTTTTTTTTTCTAATACCACACTAAAGAAAAATAGTTCTTTAGTACCATGATTACAATGTCTTAGCAGGACTTGGTGCTCTTTCAGAGGACACAAGTTCGGGTCCCAACACTTTCATGGTGGATCACAAACACCCTGTATATTCCTATCTCAGTGAGTCGAATGCCCTCTTCTACTTCCTCAAGCACCATGTGGTGCACAGGCACACATACTAATAAAATATCCACACTTAAATAATTTAAAAGATATTCAGTTGGACCTAGCACAATTTTTGACGTCCTAATTAAAGGGTACAAATGCAAATTAGATATTACTTTATGAAGATATTAAATCAGACTGGTTGTTAACCTTAGGCATTTTCTTAAAAGTTTTATATTTTTGATAACTCCACAAATTATGCAAAATTCACCAACATAACGAAGGTACTCAAAGGTTTACATGACACTACCTACCCTCCCTATCCTGCTTTCTTTATCCTGAACTGAGGTTTTGGGTAGGTTAGGCAAGCCCTTGGCCACTGAGCTGTGTTCTCAGGTGTCATTTTACCTTTTGTGTTGGCACAGGGTTTCACTAAGTTCCCCAGACTAGACTTGAACCCACACTGGAGACCAGGCACAAGAGACCTTGTCATCTTTGCTTTTCTATCTCGAAGGCACCTGGGATTACAATCCTGCTTACAGGCCCAACTTACACTCACCATTCTATGGGATTTCTAAAAAGGATGAAATCAATTGAAATTACCTACTTGAACTGGGAAGGTACATACTTTGAGTGCCATTAGCTATAAATCCCAAGAATCAAAGACAAGTGAGTCAATAACGGGGGTGGGGGGGGGTGGGGGAGGACAACGACAAAAGAAAACAAAAACAAAACAACAACAAAAAAAACAGTAGGCAATTTGATTCAAGTATTCCTTCATAAATGTTTCTTTCTTACATGAATCAAGTAGATTTGATAATAGGTACTGACCCAATTACAGGAGAGTGTAGTAGAGACTATCTCATAGTCCATCATAAAGCAAGGACACATTCTCAGCTCAAACATATTATGCAAATACCCTTCCATGACTTAAATGAAGTATTTTTCTTTCCCAAGTTTTGGCTGATTTCAAAAATAAGTTTGTATCACTAGAATTGGGTTGCACTTGGAAGCCCTGAAATCTCAGCAGCAGCATCACAATACAACTGTTTGCCAAAAAAAGAAAGGGATAGAGGGAGGGAAGAGAGAGGGAGGGAGAGAAGAAGAGATGGGGCTAGTGAGATGGCTCAGAGGGTAAAATGTTTGCTCCCAGCCTGACAGCCAGAGTGCAATCTCTGGGACCCACATAGTGGGAGGAGGGAACCAACTCCTTAAAGTTGTTCTGTCACCTCCACAGGAATACAGATGTGTGTGCAAGCACAGGCATGTACACGTACACAGTGCATACACACATACAGAGTAAAAGTTTAAAGAAAGATAGAGCCTCTTGTGACTAACAGAGACAGCTCAGCATCTATAAGCATGCTATTGCATGAATATTCGTAAGGTATTTTCAGAAACACTAAAAATTCCTTATGCCAGTTTCCTTCATAAACAAGATCTCCCCCCACTTTTAAAGTTCCACAGCAAGACAAAGGGGATATTTCAAATCCAAACGAGTGGTATTTTAAAACGTTTCCACCGTTTGTCTGGCAAATAAACAAAACACAGTATGCTGAAACCTCTCCGAGGATCCTGTTCCCCGATTATGAGTTGAAATCTACAAGATCGCATTTTTCACATGCATGGCGCTTTTCCAAGCCACAGGAGGATGGGAAACATCAGTGCTGGGACCCACAGCTTGCTGTGGTTTTAAAAGCAATCATTTCCCTTTTTCAGTATGCCACTGTAAGTCTCTTGCATTTCAATAACAAATATTAAACATCACTTTTCTATTTTAGATCATCTTTGAGAAAAGGATAACAGCCAGTTGTGAGGGAAACACATTTTGTTGTTGTTGTTTGGTCGTTTAAAGAAGGAGACCACACACTTCAGTTTCTACCATGGCTGGTGGAACTTATTTTAACAAGGAGGGAAAAAAAATCTAATGCCCAACAATCATGTTTAATATAGCTGTAGGCTGGAGTTCAGTTACAGTGGCCTTCAAAGAGTTCTTTTATTAAGTTTTCATGAAACTTAAAAAAGTTTTAAAATCTGCAGGAGGCCAGACAGAGCACTCAGCTACACACTGTAATCTGACACTAGGCTGAAGACTGACCAAGTTTAAGTAACCCAAGAGGAACTGTTTCCTGCTTTCAGTTAGAACCGTCGACAATGACCTGTAGTAACACTGCTGAGGCGGGGTTACTAGCGGGCATTAGACATAGCTGTCAGGAAGTCAGTGTTGGGGGTTTTCTTTTTGTTTGTAAGAAGTCAACTCTGCTCTCCCATTAATAATATAGAGGCGTGTATAACCAAAACAAGAGTTGGAAAACCCACCCAGGCCAACTGTGCTTTCAACGGCAAATTTAAGTATTTCCTGAACTTCCTCTTCAGGAAGTCAAATTAGCCCGGGAACATCTCTGGAAGCCCCTCCTAGGTGGAATCAGAGGTGTACTTGACACTGGTTTATTTCCGCCTCACTTTACCTTGTCTGCTCCTGTAAGATGAGATGGGGCTCCACAAAGAACTTGACTCTCAGTTTGAGCCGGTAAGGTGCCAGCCCGTCCATCTGCTGGGAGATCCGGTTTCTCAAATTCAGCCATAAGCTTTCACCTTTGCTGCCGGTGAACTGCAGCCCAAAATAATCAACTTCTATGATCCCCAATCGCCTACACACCTAAAAACAAAACCAAAGGCAGAAGATATAGGCAATGCACACATAAGGGCTCCATCTGCGTGAAGGGCAGTCACCTACTTTGACCTTGTTATAATTCCAGTCCTACCGTGTTAACATTCCAGTGGTAGAATGGAAAAACAACGTTTTAAGGTACCAGCGATGCCAAAACACAGCGCTCCAAAGGAGCCTCGGCCTTGCTTGAATATTTCTAGGGTATGGCCAATTGCACAGGGTAAGGAGTCCCCTAAAACAGACTTCACAAAAGGCTGAGAAGGAAGAACCCAAGGGTATTTTATTTCTTACTCCAATCGCTGGAATTCCTTCCACCAGCACCATCTGCACAGCTGATCTGGCAGCTTATTATCTGGGCAGTTCTAACCATCTGGATTCCAAAAACACAAACACGTTGAGGAAGCATGCCACAAGTGTCAGCTAAGCTTCACAAGTGGCTTTCCAATCAGCTCAGGTCTACAGGTCCCGAAGGCACAGTGTTTCAGGGGGATCAAATGTGCCTGCCATATCCACCATGCAAATACTGTTCAGAGCCTTAGTCACTCTAAAGAAAACACACGTGTAAAGACCACAAGCAGGAGACTGCCAGAACCGTTCCCCGCAAATTACCAAGGATACTCTGGATCCCCAGCAAGCCCGGAGTGTCAGGTGAACTCTCTTTCGGAGAAGCAGCTAGAGACATGGGCCCACCTGATTAGCTAGGGAACCCCGGGGCCCGTGACTGTCTGCAGCCACCTCATCCCGGGACGCGGGTGGCGCTGCCGGGCTTTGCGAGGACCCCACGGGCGGCATCACGCACACACCTGCGGCAGGTGTGCCTGGTCACCTTATTTAGAGAAAAGTGCCGAGGTAAGGGACAGGGTTGCAGCTCCTGGCAGTGTCCGGGTTTCCAGGCCCGGGATCCCCCCCCACCGGACGCGTCCTCTATGCCCCCCACCCCCGCCGCCCGCGGGGAGGAGGCTGGAGCCTGGCGTCCGGGGCGCGCTCCACGGGCCGCTGCTGCAACGTCGCCCGGCTCCGGAGGACCATCCCCGAGGCCCCAGGCTTCCCGGGGACAAGTGGGGATCCCCTTTCCGATCGTCCCCCTCACCTGGTTGAGACAGTCCTCGCCGTTGGCTTTTGCCTCCACCTCCACCTCCATCAGCACTGCGTCCGGCCTCGTCACATAGCACAGCATGGCTGGGGCCGCCGCCACCGCCGCTTCTTCTCGGGTGTGCGCCGCGGCTGTCGCCTCACTGCAGTAGCTCTAAGTCGCCTCCGGGCTCCGCGAGGAAGGTGAAGCGGTGCGGCCGTCTGCCCTGCACCCCACGCACCCCACGCAGCCTCCTCTCGCGTCCCCGCCACCCCCCGCGGTCTCCCACTCCAGAGTGCTCCACGGCCGCGCCGCTCGGACAGCCCGACTGCTTGCTCCGAGACAGGCACGCGTCTTTTATAGCGGCCCCGCCCCCTCCGGCGCCGGCCTCCGCCAATCACGGCGTAGTTGCCCCTCCTCCCCAGCCCCGCCGGCCAATACGGAGCTCCGGCAGACTGGAGCCCCGCCTCCCGGCACCGCCTGTAGAGCTGCGGGAGGTGGGAGCCCCCACCCCCACGCCTGTACCGTCACAGCCTCTGCCGCTGGGCGACGCTCCTCCCAGCCCGCTGTCGCCTGCCGCTCCAAGGGACGCCTTTCTGTCCCTGCTCAAGAAAGAGGACCGTGATCAAACGCTCCCGCGATGCCACTGTTCTCACGACTCCCACTCCAACAACCAGGTGGTTTGTGAGAGCCCAGAGGGAAGCGGGCAAGCCGGAGCCTGAAGTTAAGACTTTTCGGCCGGGATTTGCCACTGAGGGTGGCAAAAACGCACAATTTGAGCAGGAAAGTTTTTGCAATTGACCAATAACAAGCTGGGTAGCTTGATCTTAAAAGCACCATTCTTACATAAACGCGTGCCAAGAGTTTTGAATGCAAGGGTTCTGCTAAACCGAAACACCTAGCGGAGTGCTGGGGCCTCCATTGCGTTACCCATTCTATCTAGGATCAAGTCACTCACTATCACCTGATACTTTCCCTGGGAGAGCCCGAAGTTACTCCATGTTAGAGGTAAAGGGCTCCTCTCAGGACCCAGCAGGGGTGGGGGTGGAGTTTAGTCTCAGTAGAAGAGATTAATGGTTAAAGGCCATGACTTCATTGCCTGTTTCTCTTAGCCTATACAATTACTTTGCCTGCCTCTTTGGTTTGTAACAGTGGTTCTCAACTTGTGGGTCGCAACCAGTTTGGGAGAGGGGGGTCTAATGACCCTTTCTTTCACAGGGGTTACCTAAGACCATCAAAAAACACAGATATTTACATTATGATTCATAACTGTCGAAAAATTACAGTTCTGAAGTAGCAACTTATGGTTGGGGGGTCACCACAACATGAGGAACATAAAGAGTCACAGCATTAAGAACTACTGATTTATAAGATAAGCCAGGAGATGTGGGTTTCAGCCTTGGGTCTTTGGAAAACTTCATTTCTCTGAAGCTTGGTATTCTCAGAGTAGAATGGATATTTTTTGGGCCTTCCCTCAGCATCCCTGTGAAGCAATCTAGCCATCCCTGCCTGCCAATGACTGTGTCTCTGTCCTGGTGGTCATTTGTTTTCAGGCAGTGAACCTCATATTTGGGCTCAGTTATCTTTATTTCTGAGGTGTGGAAAGTATCCGAGAAGGGATGGATTGTAACATAGCCCTTGGCTTAAACCAATTAGGGGCAAACATATTCTGGCAAAGCCGCACTGCTTGCATCCGTCCATCCCTTCATTCTGCTGCTCATTCCCTTCATTCCAGGCAGCCAGCCAGTTTGGGAAATGTATCTGGGAGATAACATTTAGGTTATCGTTATCTAATATCTGCTCCATCACTGGAATTTTCAGCTCAAGGAGAGGAGGCGATGTGGAGATTGGTTATATTGGTTAATATTTTTGAAAGGCTGAAATCAAAGCTAGCTAGCTTAAGTGAAGGGGATTTTAGGGGACAGATTTGGGGAACTTCTAGAAACCAAGGGGACAAACCCAGAAGTGGAAATGAGTAGAAAGGAGCTGAGGAAGAACAAAAAAAAGAACAAACAAAATAAATAAAAACAAGACAAGAAATAAAACAAAAAATGCTATTTTTTTGTGGAGTAACTATCTTTGAAACTATTTTATTTTGGGTTTTGGCAGGAATTTTTTTTAAATGGCTTTTTTCAGAGAAGTGATTCTATATTTATATTTTTAATATGAGCAGCTAAATGATTTATAGGAGCATGGGAAATGTCTGTCAGGTTTAAAATTTGTCAATTAAGAAAAATTTAACAACAGTCATTTACTTCCAAATCAGTTGGCTGATTAAGTTTGGCAGGGTTGTGTCTAATCTATAGCCATTGAGTTCCTTCTCTGGGATCCCCAGGAAAGGTTTTATCATTTTAAAACCTAGTATCACCAGATCAGTGCCAGTGAAAATGGCTCTGTAGGTAAAGGCACCTGCCACCAAGACTAATGACCTGAATTTGATCCCATGAGCTATATAGTGGAAGGAGGGAACCAACTCCCACAGGTTGTCCTCTGACCTCTACATGTTACACATATGAATGCTAAGATATTACATTTTAAAGGAATCACCAGATAAGAAATGGTTTTTAACAAATCAATGGTAAAGGGCTGGTTTTGTAGCTCAATTGATAATGCTTGCCTAGTTTGTACAAGAAATTCTTGGACTTAACACCATAAACTGTGTGTTATAGAAACAGTGTGCCACTAGGCCAACAATCCCAGCAGCACTCGGGGAAAGGGGGTGGGGATAGATGTAGAAGAATCAGAAGCTCAAGGTTACTGTCGGTTAAGTAGGGAGTTTGAGGACAGCCTTGACTAGAGACTGTACCAAATAGATGATAGATAGATAGATAGATAGATAGATAGATAGATAGATAGATAGATAGATAGAAACTATGAGCTGGGTATGGTGGCACACATGCATACATGACTGGAATCCCAGCACTTAGGGGGCTGAGGTAAGTAGATCACGAGTTTGAGGCCAGCCTGGGCTATGCAGTCAGACTCTGTCAAGAAAACATAAACAAATGTATAAAGTGCTTGCTATGAAAGCGTGAGGAACTAAATTCAGATCCCTAGCACCATGTAAAAAGCAGGGCACCGTGGTGTGTGCTTGCAAACCCAGTGTTGGGAGAAGAAGAGGGGAGAATCCCAGGGGCTCACTGGCCAGAAAGCCTAGCCAACCAGTGAGTTCCAGGTTTAGTAAGAGGGTCTGCTAATCAGAAAATAAACATAAAATATTTAAAATGGTGAAGAGTGATACAGACACCTACTGTCACCCCTGGCCTCTCTGCATGTGGGCAGACACATGGGAAACACACAGAGAGAACACACATGGGAAACACACATAGAAAACTGTCCAACCAAACAAGCAAACAAAACCCCCCCAAAAGGTAAAAACAGGAGGCATGGTAAAGGGAAAGACATCCTGATGTCTGGGAAGAAAGGAATCCAAGCTTCTCCTGGTGCACATGCACTAGAAGGCTGTGCCCTCTCTCTTCCCTCCTGCCATTTCTTCCTTGTGATAAGACAGACTGGTTAAGCATTGGGAAAGCCGAGTGAGAAAGCACATTATGTTTAAAAGACTTGGTTAGGGAACAGAAAACCCACAGTAGAACTGCTTCCTAGAAGACTCCACCATCTGCTAATGTTACAGAGCGTCTGGAGACGCTTCAAACCCCAGCTGAGTCTAGCTCCAAAATAAGAGACCCTGAATATCCAGGGCTGGAGGTGGGAAGTGAATCAGACTGAGCTGTGGTTGAAGCCAGGAAGACACTCCAGGTTCTTGTCTGCTTCCCTTTGCTCTCAAGTAGGGCATAATGGCTCCTGCCAAGGAATTCCTAGTACCCAGGAGCCTGAGGTAGGGAGGCTGCAGTAAATTTGAGGCCAATCCCAACTCCAAATAGAGTTTCTGCCCAACCTGGACTACAGAGTGAGACCTTGTAAAGAATAAAGCTTTACACTTAGCACAATAAAAGGGTTGCCTGTATGAATGTAGATTATTAAAAACAAAAAGCCTATCAAAGTGGCAGAAGCGAATAACTCACCACAGTCCTGGCTGTTCCAATAGACCCAAACATAGAATTTTTCCCCTTACTGTCCCATAGGCTAGATCACAAGATTAATACATGTAGGTGTTGTAGTGCAATGGTTATCTTCATATGAATTCTCCTAGTTGAGCATGTGGTCTGTTCACCATGATTGGGTACCTATTTTTGCTCATTATACTCTCATCGTTGTATGCTGGGCTTCAGTAGTCCTGCAGGGGGTCCTGGGAGAGGCCCTGGGAGGAGACCTGGCTCCATCACCTGCCACATCCTCCTCTGGCTCTCCAGATTTATTTGTAAGCTCATCAGAGGAAGAAGAGTTAGCTACTGCCTTAAAAGCTGTCCTTTTGCTTTCACACATTATTCAAGCTAATTATTCACATAAGTAAGGCTTCATCAGGCATAAGTGTGTTAGAACAAGTTGAGTGAGCTGAAATCTCTAATTTAAAATATTAGCCTCACGAAATTCAGTAGTTTAATTTGATCCATGCCTACTATCAAAGCACAGCACCTCATTTCCTGAACTGGCTTAAAGGAGAAAGGGGACAGAGGAAGATTCCCCGTATTAAAAACCAGGAGATCTGAAGTGGCATTGTTTTAATTGGATAGCTGTTTAAACGATTTTTTTTCTTCTTTCTAGTTACTAAGACAGTTACTTTTCATGATGGGTTACTTGAAAAAGAGTACACAGAGAAAAATAAAGTAGCTGTCATTTTATTAGGACTTTCCTGTTTAGACTCGATGCTTTGATGTTGCAGTCTGCTTATGCTGTGCTCTATAAATATTCACTGTAGGGTCAGTGAGAGGGGTTAGTGTAGACAAAGTGCTGGCCGATAGGTCTGCTGACCTGAGTTCAATTCCCTACATGGAGGAACTGACTCCTCCTACAAGTTGTTCCCTCAGACATCCACATGTGTGCTGTGGCACATGTTTAATGCCTTCCTCCCTCCAAGAGAGAGAATAAAGAGTAAAATTGAATGTGACATAAGTAAGTGATAGATAATGATTTGTTGAATTGTACCAAGATGGATTTGAGGTATTATGTTCCAAATCTAAATGTAATTTTATGAATGTTAGAAAAATCATAACCAAAAAGAATAACCACACACACATGAACACATAAATCCCAGCTCTTACGTTTTCTCAATTCTTTTTTAATTATTAAATTGTGTGTGTGTGTGTGTGTGTGTGTGTGTGTGTGTGTGTGTGTTTCTCTCGGAGGCCAGAAGAGGGTACCAGATGGTCTGGAGCTGCAGTTATGTGTGGTTGTGAGCAGCCTAATACAGGTGTTGGGAACTGAACTGGGATCCTCTGCAAAAGTAATACATACTCTTAGTGGCTAAGCCATCCCTCTAGCCACTCTTTTTTTTTTTTTTTTTAAATCAAATACTAACTTCTCTTCATTTGGTCTCCTGACAATTAAAATGCCTGAAAGGCCACGTCTGTGCTCCCCCTGCTTGTTTGGAAGGTGTCATTTAATTGAGTGATGCTCATAGCTTTGAGACTTTTTCAACTTGCCACAATTTGTTGAGCAACAATATTTTAAAACTTAGCCCATTTTGTGTGGCTATCATAGACTATTCAAGGCTGGGTAACATAAAGCATAGAGGGTTATTTGACTAATGATTCTGGAGGCTGGGTGGGGCGTCTAGAGAACATCTGGTCAATATCCTGATGAGGGCTCTCTGGCTACACAGAATGGTAGAGAAATGGAAGGGGAAAGAAGAATGGGGCATTTGTGCAAGACAATGAATTGTGATAGCTGAATTCAATTTATAACAACTCATTTTCCTGGGAATGGATGCACTGATATGTTATTTATGCTTTATTAAAGCTTGCCTGAGGATTCAGAAAGCAAAGTCAGCCTCAAGATACAGAGATCAGGCAGTGGTGGTACACACCTTTGATCTTAGGACTCAGGATTAAGAGGTAGATGGATCTCGGTGAGTCCAAGGTCACCCAAATCTATACAAGATCGATCCAGTCCTAAAGAGAAACAACTCACACAAAGATGATCTCAGAACCTGGGATCGCATGCCATTAACCCCATCACTAAAGGGGTATAAAAGATAGGAGCAGGATCTTCAGTAGTTAGTATCAGGCATTCAGTATAGAGCTTTCATTCTCCAGCCACATTGAGGCTAGGAAGACATTGAAGTCTCGGGATTCTCCAGCCATGCTTAGGAGAGGTTACAGTCTGAGGTTTGGTAGAACCAGGATCAGCCCTTTCAGTTGAGGAAATGGTAAGAACCAGTGGCTTCGATGCTTTGCTTTTCTGATCTTCAGCTTGAAGCTTGACCCCCAATAGCTGTCTCTGGGTCTTTTATTTATTGTCTTACAAATGAATCCAATCCTACAAGACCTGCATTAGTCCCTCTGAAGATGTTGCCTCCAAGACATAACCAATAGACTCTGCTTTAAAGGTTCTACAAACTGAAGCCATCACCATGGTGACCAAGCTTCCACCATAGCAATCTTAGGAGGGCGAACCCTACTCAAACCACAGCAGATACCTATCTATCACATGTGAAAATAGTGATCATCGCACACACATTTTTGAGTTGCTTATTGAGTTTGATGTTGTGTGGGTATTGATTCACACAGGGTGGAATCCATCCTTTATTCTGATTTTGATGAGACTGGATGTAGCCTGAGGATTCGATGGGAGCCACAGAATAGAAAACAAACACATTCAATCTGCCTGTCACTTGTTAGGAATTAGGGTTTCACCAGGAGAAGGAATCCTCACCAGCTGTACACAGCTCTTCTAGAAAATACCAAAATGGAGACCACTTCCTGGCTCTTCTTCGGAGGCCTAGATTACCCAAACCAACAAGGGTGTTGTTATTCAACAAACTACTCTAACTAATTAACTCCCATTCTAATTAACCACCCGCATGTAAAACATGGCTTTCTGAAAAGGTAAAGGGACCAATGTGCTGTCCTGTATAAGTGGGTGTAGTGTGACACAACCTATTGTAGATAGTCATTGGTGGCATGTCAGGGTACCAACTTTTCAGAAGAAAAATGACAGATGTTAGAAATATTATAGATAGACCCAGATTTATAGATTCATCTGCATCCGTGGTAAATGTGACTAGTAAGACAATACAACATAAGAAAGACAGGAAAACACTTTAGAAAGAGGCAACTTCTTATTAAATTTCAATTACACTATCTCTGCCCAACTTAATTCCTGCTGCTGACATTGTTGAAGTGGGTACCTCCTGGTTGAGAACTTTACCCCACTGCTGTTATTCAACATTGTGTCCTTGCTGTATTCTCTGGAGTTGTAACTATTTGAAATTGATTTGTAACCAATGGTCTCCTCTCTCCCTAGCAATCTCCTTTCCTTCTCTCTCTGCTCCTTCCCTCTTTTCTCACTGGGTCCACAGTTTCTGGACAGGCTTGGGGAGGAGTTCATGAGCATCTCTATTAAGGAGATGTGGCCTGGTCCCTTCCTCCTTTCAGTGATGTGTCCAGAGCTCCCATCTATGTTTTCCTCCACAACAGATATGATAGCTGCTAAAGCCCAAGGACACGGTTGTGATATCATGCGAGTTGGGGATGTTTTCCAGATTGGCAGCAACAGACAATCCTGCTCTTTCATGGGTCCAGCCTTTTAGAGTGACAGGAGTCCAAGCACAGTCCCTTGGTTGTTGGCATAAAGTTACTGCCCTTCTAGAGTCAGGCCAGAAAATCAAAAACACCAATGACAGTTTATGCTGGAGAGGATGTGGAGAAAGAGGAACACTCCTCCACTGCTGGTGGGAGTGCCAACTTGTATAGCCACTTTGGAAATCAGTATGGTGACTCCTCAAGAAAATGGGAATCAGTCTACCACAAGATCCAGCAATTCCACTCTTAGGCATATACCCCAAAGAAGCACATTTATACAACAAGGACATCTGTTCAACAATGTTCATAGCAGCACTATGCTGGAAGCAGCCCAGATGCCCCTCAACCGAAGAATGGATAGAGAAAATGTGGTACAATTACACAATGGAGTACTACTCAGCGGGTGGAATCTTGAAATTTGCAGGAAAATGGATGGAACTAGAAGAAACCATTCTGAGCGAGGTAACCCAGTCACAAAAAGACAAACATGGTATGTACTCACTCATATGTGGATTTTAGACATAGAGTAAAGGATTACCAGCCTACAATCCACACTGCCAGAGAAACTAGTAAACAAGGAGGACCCTAAGAGACAAACATTGTCCCCTGGAGAAGGGGAAAGGATCACGATCCCCTGAGCAAATTGAGAGCACGGGAAGAGGGGGGAGGGAGCTACGAGAATGAGAAGGGAAGAAGAAGAAGGATGCAGAGGTCATGAGGGAGCAGAAAGTTTGAGTCAGGGGAAGAATAGAAGAAAGGGTATGTGATAGGTAGGGTTTTAGTTGGGGGGTGGTGGGGAGGACGGGAGGGAGAAGGGAACTGGGATTGGCATGTAAAACAATCTTGTTTCTAATTCAAATTAAAAAAAATCTGAAAAAAAAAAAAGAGTCAGGCCAGGAAATTTCCTTAGTACTCAAAGAGGAAATGTAATCTTACACTGACCTGCTGTGCTACATTTGGTTATCCCTTTGTCTTTAGTAGAAACTTAGGCAAACAGCTAATTGGTCCTTTATGTTGGCTTCAGGGCACTGATGAGTTTTAAAGTAGAAACCTGAGAAGGCTCATGCCAGGCTGAAACACGAATTAATAAATGATTCAGAGACTGATATTGGGGTTCAAACTTCAAGCTGAGTATCAGAAGAGCAAAGTAACTGGCCACTAGCTTCTTACCTCTGCCTCAGGCTGGAAGGGCTGATCCATGCACGAGCTCTCACCAAGCCTCAGAACGGAACCTCTCCTCTTCGTGGCTGGAGAATGAATGCCTCCCACTGACTATTTGCTCCTGTCTTTTATACCCCTCTAGTGTTGGGATTGAAGGTGTGAGCTATAATTCTCTTTTAGACTGATTCACTCTTGTGTAAATCTGGGTGGCCTTGGACTCACAGAGATGTGTCAACCTCTTAACCCTGAGTCCTAGGATTAAAAGTGTGTACCATCACCTCCTAGCCTTTGGGTGCTGGGATTAAAGGTGTGCATCACCACTGCCTGATCTCTATAGCTTGAGGCTGACTTTGCTTTTCTGAATCTTCAGTCAAGCTTTAATAAATCATAAATAATATATCACTATACCAGGCAGTAAAAGTAACTCCAGAAGAGTCTGTCTTTCTCTCCCTTCAACCCCTTTCCTTCCCTGTGCTCCCCTCCCCATGCCTCCCCTCCCTTCCCTTCTCCTCCCTTTCTGTTTCTGTTTTTGACCCAGTTCCTGTAGCCCAGCCTGTCTTGAACTTGCAATGAGCTGAATGTGACCTCCAACTCCTGATCTTCCTGCCTCCACCTCTCGAGTGCTGGAATTTCAAGTGTGGGGAGCCATGCCCCACAACCTAAAGCGTAATTCTAGAGTGAGGTACGAAGCCCCAAAGCTCAAACTCACCAGTGCTTACCTTTTATTTCCCATCTTGGAATGATCTGGTTTTGAATTTTCTTCAGGAAGGTTGCAATTTTCTACATACCAATACACAGTTTTTATCTTACTGTGTTCCCGATCCAGTGGCAAGTTCAAATGTATGTATTGACTTTGGAAAAAAAAACTATTAATAACTCATCTGCTGAGTTAGATATATACAAGGAAGACAAATACCAAATCTGTTTATCTTGGGGCCTGATTTAGACTGAAGGTCTTGTAATACAAAGCTATAATTAGCTGAACTATAATAGATTAGGACAAATACATACTCATGAAAACAAGATGACAGTTGGATTGCTATCAGTCTGCTTGTCATAAGGAAGAGATACTTTAATTTGTCACTGACAGATTGCTCAGGGAAGTTTTTAGATTTTAGGATCATGGTCTATATAAAAGAAGCAAGTCTTAACATTTCTGAGTACGTTGAGAATAATAAAATCCTTATCCCAGTTTTTAGTCCCACTTTAGACAACAAGAGGTTTTTTTTTTTTTTTTTTTCAGATTGTAGTTGTTTTTAACCAGCTTCAAATGTATTTTTCTTTTAAAGATTTCATCAAGCTGTGAATGTTTCCATGAAAAGCTGCAAATCTAAAATGGTGCCTACAGGCAAAATATGGAAAGAAAGCTCAGGCAAGACACAAAGAAAGTGGACGATGGTAAGGTGGTAGCTTCGCTTTAAATGCCCACATGTGCTGTGGGCCTTGCCCGTCAGCCCTCATAAGTGACATTCAGTTCTCTTCAGGGACAAGTCTTGCTGGAGGATGACTGACAGGATTTGCCACTCCAAGTGACATATTATGAGATCAATTAGATCACCCCATAAAAATGTAAAATTGTATTTTCCCATTAGAATTTTTGTATGTGTCATTAAGATTAAAACATATATTATCAATATTTACATGGATGCTAAGTATTTTCTTATATCTTTATGTGATATTAAGGAAATAACCTTAAGTAATAGCATTAAAAACTATCTTTTAGTGTTTATTTTTATTTTAAACTTTGTTCAGGTTTATGTATACATGTGTGTGCATATATATACATGTGTGTGTGTGCATATATGTGTGTGTATGTGTAAGTGTGTGTGCAAATATATGTGTGTTTATGTGTAAGTGTGTGTGTGTGCATATATGTGTGTATATGTGTAAGTGTGTGTGTGCAAATATGTGTGTGTTTATTGTTAAGTGTGTGTGTGTGTGTGTGTGTGTGTGTGTGTGTGCATATATGTGTGTGTAAGTGTGTATGTTTGTGGGGGGGATGTGCTTCTATGTGTGGCCAAAGGTCATTCTCAGGCGTCATTCCTCAGACACAGTCCACTTTTTAGTTTGAGAGTCTCCCTCTTGCCTGGAGCTTGCCAATTTGACTAGGCTGGCTGGCCTCTGAGCGCCAGGGATCCACCTGTCTCTGCTTCTTAGTGCAGAAGCCACAAGGGCATGGCAGCATGTTTGGATTTTTTATATTGGTGCTGGGGATCAGTCTCAGGCCTTCATGTTTGTTTAGTAAGCAATTTCTTCACTAAGCCATCCATTAGATCCTTAATTTTTGTGTATTCGAGACAGAGTTTCATTATGTATCTCTGGCTGGCCTTGAACTTGTGACAGTTTTCCAGCTGCTTCTCCAAAGTGCTGGGATTACAGGTATGCACCAGCATACCTGAATGTACAGCCAGTTTCCTATCAACTTGACACAGCCTGTAGGGTATTTTCTTAATTAGTGATGGATGGGAGAGGGCCTATTCCATGGTGGGTGGTGCCACTCCTGGCTGGGCCAGTGATCCTAGGTTCTGTAAGAAAGCAAGCTGAGCAAGCCATGGGGAGCGAATCAGTAAGCAGCTCCGCTCTGTGGCCTCTGCATCAGCTCCTGCCTCTAGGTTCCTGCCCTGTCTGAGTTCCTGTCCAGACTTCCTTTGATAATGAATGGCAAAGGTGGAAGCAGAAGCCGAAGAAACCCTGTCCTCCCCATCTTGTTTTGGTCATCACTGCAACAGAAACCCTAACTAAGACACCAAGTCTAATTATTGTTATCTTTTGTGGTGCACAGGACTGAGCCCAGGGCGTCACATGTTTTTGAGAACTCTATCACTGAGCTAAATTCCAAGCCTCTCCTACTTAGTTTTTAAATCAACACAGAAAATAATAGCACAAAGAATTAGGGCATTTCAAATTGATGTTCTCAATTGTGAACTTTTTATCATGTTTTTCACCTCTTTGTCTTTTTTCTTTCCTCAAATGTTTTAATTTCAGGCATGAAGCCACCTTTGACCCTTAATTCTTCAAGGGTTAGTATTCACTCCTAAATTTAAAAGATATTTTCCACAGAATCCTAAATAATTATCATAACCAGGAAGACAGCGTTGACATAATATTTATTTATATTTTATTTACTCATTTTCCACCAATGGTTCCATTAACGTCTTCTATTAGAAAAGAAAGAAATAGCACCCTAGTGAATATTACATTCATGTCTCTTTATCCTCCCTTAGTCTGGGACAGTTCATCTGGTCTTTTCTTTATTTTTCATGACCTTGGCATTTGAAGAGTTCAGACTTGTGGAATATCTCTGAATTAAGGAAAGTCATCATTTTAAGCAAAGACATCACAATGTAACATGTGAGTTAAAACAACAACAACAAAAAAAGCAAACAGGCTAATTAAAAGAGAGGCAAACCTCCTTCTAGTGTGAGGAGCCAACTGCTAATACTTTTCTAAGTAGACACAGTGTCAAAATGCCTTCTAAATATGCATGTTTATACCCACACACTGGACAAGCCTACAGCCTTGGTCTGAGCTCCCATTTTCAGTGTACCATGGGTGATGCAGAGATTTCTAACTGGTCGAAGTGATGAGAATAAGTAACTGGTAAGGCTCAGCCCTAACTTACCCCTGTAAAGCTCAGAGAACATTGCAAAACGGGGGAGGGGGGGAAGCGGGAGGGAGAGTGATGAAAAGAAGTATCCAGTAAGAGGAGGGAACACAGACCCAGTGGGGAAAATAAAGTATATTATGTATATGTGTGATCGTGAAAGAATAAATAAAAATGTTTTTAAAAGGCATTTTTTTTTGAAGTTCCTCATAACTTTTTTGCTGTTTTTTTGGGGGGGAGGGGGCAAAACAAATCAGTGGTCATATATTTGACTGTCATACCTGGAATTAGATTTTGAGGTCACACAGAGAAGAGCATTGGTACCTTTAATTGCTGTCCTACCTCTCCCTTTCTGTTTCATTCCAATGATATGGCTAGAAAGTCGTGTTACGATAAATCTTTCCGCCAAAAGCCACCGAGCCCAACCACCATGTGTGAGCTTTACACCAGCCGCCCACCTGAGTTAGGGCCCAAATTAATACTCAGAGAGACTTGTATTAGGTGCAATGCTGCTTGGCCAATGACTAGGATTCTCATCTGTTAGCTCAGTCTTAACTATCATAAATCTATATATTTTATAAGACTTATCTTATTGGACGCCTTATTGGCGTCCCTCCTTGCCGGTGGCTCACATTCGCTGCTAGAGGAGCAAGGGGAAAAAGGGGCCCTTCCTGTTTCCTCGCTTAGATATGAGTCTCCTTGCGCTGTCACTTCCTGCCTGGATCACCACTTATCTACTACATTTCCCAGAATCCTCTTTGACTCCTAGTCCCGTCTAACTTGCTGCCATTGGCCAAACAGAACTTTATTTAACAATCAATAAGATAAACATACACAGTACATTCCCCATCAAAGTTGGTTTGCTGGGGGCTGGCCATTCCCCTCTGGCTGAGCCTTCTTCATTCATGCTGCAAGTTTTTCAAAGCTGCCCAAGGCCTCAGTAGATGCTGACACTAGATGCATCAAACTGGAAAGAGTCCAGTTTTTGCCACGCCCATCTTCATGCACCAGAACCCCTCAATGCCCCTAACCTGCTTCCTTATTTTAGTCACAGCTTTTTAAACTATGGGCTGTGACCCCCACAGAAAATCTCATAACCGAATATCGGAGCTGTGAAAATATTTGGCAGGAGCAATAATTTATGACTGCACAGCAATCAAAGATTATTCAGATGCACAGTGAATCCAAGGTGTTTCTGGAAGTGCATTCCTGGGTTCCTGTATTAGTTACCGTGTTGCTTCTGTGCTAAACTATCACCAAGACAACTTATGCAAGAGTTTACTTGGACTTTCAGCTCCAGACGGATGAGTCTCTCATGGCCAGGGAAGTGTGGCAGGGATCAGTGGCTGTAGCAGGAAGCTGAGAGCTCACATCTTTAAATGCAAGCTAGAAGCAGAGAGCAAGGAAGTAGATCAACAGCCCTCAAAGCCTGTTCCTGGTGACAGCGCCTCTCAAATCTCTCCAGACAGCACCACCAATGGGGGACAGTTTCACCGAAACAACTAAAGTGGCCCCCCCAAGGCTTCCATGCTGCTGGTTCTGAACGTATAATTCATGCACCTTTCATTATTCATACTGACAAACATACCACACAGTGTCCATCCGTGCACATGGACAGCTAGGCCCTGATTCTAGACTATTGTTTGTTATCATTTTATTATGTCCATGGAAATTGTTCTGCTTTTATAAAAAACATCATGGTTTTTTAAGGAAAGCAAGAATTTTAATATTTTTCTCTCTGTGCTTAAACATCAACTCAGCTTCCTTTTGGAGGGTGTTGAGTTAAAATGTTTGAGTTTCTAAATTGCTGTTTGAGTGGATGACTTGACTCTCATAAAAAAAGAAATGATTAGGTGAATTTTGGTTTGGGATTAGGACAGACTTCCAACAGATTCCTCAATGGCGTTCTACACCCTTCTGCCTTTCGTACTATGTATTTATGAGAAGTGGTGTTCTCAGCACTGATGATTATAAAACCAAATACCCACCAGCCCTGCAGCATTGGATATGCTTTATGTCTTGTAGCATCAAAGTCCAGCCAAGATTTAGTTCTCTATTTAAAACAAACAGGCGTACCCACTCATTAGCATGCAGATTTGTATTCATTGTAAACAAATGGTAAAATTATATGTATACCAAATAATTATTTTTAAAAATTTATTTATAATTTATTATCAGCAAATGCCTTATTTGTATAGCTGTACACAAGTCATGTAAAATTTTCTTAGGCAGCAAGAAAACTTGAGATGACTCAAACCTGACAATCTGAGTTTGATCCCCTGAACCCACATTGTGTGTGGGGGGAGAGAGTTAACACCCCCACTTGTGCCATGTGGCATGTGCATGCTCCCCCATCCTCCCTCTCTCCCTCCCTCTCTGTCACATAAATAAACGTAAAAAAAAATCACACAAAGGGAGGAGCTGGGGAGGTGGCTTGGTGGCTAAGAGCACTTGTTCGAAGGCAGAAGGACCTGAGTTGGAATTCCCCAACACCCATGTAAAAGGCCAGGCGTGGGTATGCATGCTTCTAACCCCAGCACTGGGAGGCAGAGACAGCTGAGCCAGGCCAACTACCCTAGCCGTAATCTGCACTTCCAGCTCAGTGAGAGGGCCTCTCAAGGTGACAAGATGGAGAAAGAGATGACAGCATATGACATCCCGTGCTGACTGCTGCATGTTCACAAATGAACGGGTGCACCTACACATCCGTGTGCACACAACAGCACCCCCCCCACACACACCTCACACACACACCTCTCTCTTTCACACACTCTTGACTTCGAGCACATGAGTGCACACCTGTATGCATGCACAAGCACACACACACACACACACACACACACACACACACACACACCTTCCTCCCCTCCCCCAGTCGAGTAGGAAAAGGGGTAATGAGTGAGAACAGCCTGAGAGATCCCTGTTCAACAGCCTTCCCGGCCCTCTCTAGCACACAGGGCTGGTCAATAGACACCCACTTGGCTTCGTTTCAGCTTCCCTGTTTGTATTTCACTTTCAGCCCATTGCCCTTTGTGGCAGAGGAAAATGAAGTGTCTCTTTGACTAAGTGGCAGGGAAAACTGGTATTCACTGAGGAGACAAGTCCTGTGTAGATGCTTTCAAACTCTTTCACCTAGTGTACTGGCTAGCTTGATGCCAGCTCGACACAGGCTAGAGTCATCAGAGAGCTTCACTTGAGGAAATGCCTCCAGGAAACCCAGCTGGAAGACATTTTCTTAATTAGTGATCAACGGAGAATGGCCCAGCCCATGGTGGATATTGGTCCTGGGTGCTCTAAGAAACTAGGTTGAGCCATCCAGGTGGAGCAAAGCAGGAAGCAGCACCCCTCCACAGCCTCTGCTCAGTTTCTGCCTCCAGCTTACTGCCCTCTGCATGAGTTCCTGCCCTCATTGCTTTTGATGATGAACTATTACAAGGAACTGTGAGTGAAATAAACCCTTGTCTCCCCAAGTTGCTTTTGGCCATGGTGTTTCATCACAGCAACAGTAGGCCTAAGGTACTCAGTCACTCTCTCAGGTGCTTACTACACAGTACACGGCCTTTTTCACCATATGTCACTCAAAAGCCAGATTCTCCTGCAGACCTCTGGGGTGAGCATGGCTGGGGGGGGGTTCAGCAACCCCCAGGCTTACCCCAAGTCACATAGAAAAAGAACAGAGGGCTGAGAGAATCTTCGAGGTTCCCTGAGAGTCAAATTGCAATTTATCTCCTTTTGTTTCAAATTTCAGAGGAACCAGAGTATTATTAAGAAAATGTAAAACACACACCAGTTCTACACGCCAGAATAACCCTGGGGGGAATGGTGTAAAGCATTGGTTAAGATGGTTTGGGGCCATAGACATTTATAAAAGCATTAAAAAAAAGAAATAGAGACACTGGGGGGCCTGTAGTTTGCTTAGCCTCCCTGAGAGATGGGGGCAGGGAAAAACCACTTAATTTGCTTTTCAGCTCTCACAAATTTGTTTTAATGAATGGGCATTGCTCTTGTTGCCTACCAATAATTCTGAAAAAAGAAAAGAAACAAGTGCTGTAATTCCTTGTGTGTTATTTGAAATACTGATGAGATATTTTAAACTAACCAACAAGATGAAACTTCCGTATGGATGCCAGTGACTAGAGGTCAGCTCCATTGGCTACACTTCCAAGGGTTCATATTAACACTATGCTACCACTCAGGCAAGGCAAGGTACTAATTAACTCTTCAGGTGATTTCCCTAAGCCATGTAGAGCAGGTAGTTTTTGTTGGACAAGCAAGTTACTGGAAACAGACTAAGGAACTCTAGTTGGCTTTACATTTCACTTAATGTCTGTGGTGTTTTTTTTTTTTTTTTCAAGCACTGTATGTTCTAATTAACTGCAAATCTTTTGAACATGGCTAATTAGAATAATGTCATCTCTCTGCTCCAGGCAAACAATAATGTGAAGCTTCCCTTAAGGTTTTCCCATCATGCCAGTGTGCACTTTCAGGTGGGCAGACAGGAACAAATTTAACCAGACAAGCTCTGTCTTGCCAAAGCTTTTTTTTTTTTTTTTTTAAACAGAAGGATGCGTCTTTCTACATATGCAAATATAGCGTATTTTTAACATGACAGTGTTTGAGAAGTTTCAAGAGAGAACCGGAACAGTGCTTTCTCTAAAGGCTTAGTATTGGGATTAAATGGTAGGCCATTTTTTTTTTAAAGCCTCAAGAGTTCCCACTCTGTGTCCCAAGGCCAATGGAAATTTGATCACTAGGAGTTGCCAACCTTAAGCTCAAAAGGTCAGAAAAATGCATCCATGGATCTAAAGCTGCTCTTCTGAGGGCTGAGGATTATGTCTCAGTGGCAGAGCACTTGTCTAGCATACACCAGGTGTGGGTTTAATCCCCAGCATAGCCACAGAACAAAAGACTAAATAGAAAAAGTCAGTGCTGGCCTTGCAGGTTGTCTGAGACAAGTATCAACTAGAAGTTCAATTTCATCACTTGTAACATGGAAAACTGTCCATCTTTTTTAAACTGCATTATTAAAAGACGAAACTAGCATGGGTTACAGGACACTGCCATTAACATACGAAATATTTTGCTTAGTGTGCTATGGAGGAAATACTTAATTTCCTATTAAAGCTTAGAGGATCAAAGTGTGTAATATAGAAGAAGAAAAACAATATGACTATTAAAATTATTTACCATGCAGCAGTATCAAAAGCCATGGGATGTTCTATTAAAAGTCATATCATTTCTTATCTATAGTGTCCTACCTCCAAAGATGACACTGTTTTTAGCACATTTTTGAACATGGGTACAAATTTAATGACCAGTGTGGGGCTGTATTTAGTTTTTATATTACCTGATTTCCATCTTGTTGATATTGCATGGATTCACATTTGGAATTATCCTGTTAGTAAATATTAAGTATTGTTAGTACTATTTTCTTCCTAAATGAACCTATGCCAATTAACTTCAAAATGTTTGATGTCTTGGTGGTTAGTCAAAGTTTCCAGTAATTAAACTTGTTTATGTGATATGTATATGGCATAGGGCTTGGGGTTATTCTTTTGACATGATAATACAAGTGCTTGTTGTTATATTTCATGTTTTATAATATCATAAACAATAGTTAATATTCATTGTGATAAGGTCTTCAAAAGTTCTTGTTTCACTTGCAAGAGTAAAATATGTATATGCTAGTATATGTGTGTATACATGTATGTGTGTGCATCTGTATATATATGTATAAATATATGTGTATATATATGCCATGTATTTGTGTGTATATATGTATTTGTGGTATGTGTATATATGTGTATGTATATGTATCGTGTGTGTGTGTGTGTGTGTGTATGTGTGTGTGTATTTTAAAGGTAGAGTCTAACTATGTAGCCCATGTTGGTCTCCAGCTATATTCCTCCTTAGTGCTGGGATTACAGGCATGGGCCATCATGCCCAGCTGGAAGAAATAGTTTGTAAAGGGCAAATTATAACTAGACAAGCCCTAAAGTATAAATCTTATGATTTTCCAAACCTCCATCTTTGGTCTATGACTATGTATGTTACAGTGTCTATAATGTGAAATCTACCCTGGATTCTCAAATTAAAATAAATCTTTTACAATTACAAAGAGTTGCATAGAGAATGTAAGACCTTTTCTGCCAACTCTGAATGGCTGCATAGAAACATGGAAGGCCATGACAGGAAGTGCCTGCCTCTCTTTTGCCCCTTGCATAAAGCCAAGGGGGGAGAGGATGACATCATAGAGGACATGAATACAGAGTTTCATCACAGCTGCTTTTGTTTGCTTGTGAATTTTCTTTCAGACAGGATCATGTAGTCCAATATAGCTTCTAGCTTGCAATTCCTCCCCGACTCAGCTGGAATTATAGTCATGTGTCACTGTGACTGGAACAAATTGTTGTGATGCTTAAAAAGGCTATCAAAACAACAACAAAAAAGAAAATTCAAAGCAAATACAAACAGACTTTTCTACATGTCTGCATCGATCTTCTAAGGTTGTGTAAAAGACTTTTGTAACTATGTTCACAGATGAAGCCAAGTGACAGTTGGCTTTTCTGACACCCTTGTTGGTTTGGGTAATCTAGGCCTCTGAAGAAGAGCCAGGAAGTGGTCTCCATTTTGGTATTTTCTAGAAGAGCTGTGTACAGCTGGTAAGGATTCCTTCTCCTGGTGAAACCCTAATTCCTTTTCTACCAAAGCTTGACTCCTATCATCTTACCATGACAGCATCATTCTACCTGTCACCATGACAGCATCATTCTACCTGTCACCATGACAGCATCATTCTACCTGTCACCACGACAGCATCATCCTGCCTGTCACCACAACCGCATCATTCCACTGTCACCATGACAACAGTGTGCTGTTGCTCACACAGAAGGGTCACACTCTCACTCCTGCTTCAGAACAGGCTGCCTGTTGGGGAGTAATTACTCCCCAGACACACCTCTTCCTATACTGAGCTGGTAAACCGCAGCTTTTCTGCCTCATGCCTCATCCCCTCCTTTTAACTCCAAGTTGGCAAAAACTAAATTTTGAATTCATAGGATTTGGGATTATAAATTTGTATCAGTTAAATTGATAAATAAGATTTTGTTTGTTTGTTTGTTTTTCGAGACAGGGTTTCTCTGTGGCGTGGAGGCTGCCCTGGAACTAGCTCTTGTACACCAGGCTGGTCTCGAACTCACAGAGATCCGCCTGCCTCTGCCTCCCGAGTGCTGGGATTAAAGGCGTGCACCACCACCGTCCGGCTTAAAATAAGATTTTTTTAAAAAATGAAATTGGGTCAAATGTGCAGTAATGCAAAAATTAGTCATGCTCCTTGTTCCAGGTTAAAGGGCCTGAGTACCTACTTGGTCACCAATTCCATGACTATGTGTTAGCTCCCTGACTCAGCTTTCGTTTCCTGCTCTGTGTGGCGTTTGCTTGCTGGTTTCTTGTTGGTGGGGATGAAGCTGGAAACCCTACAATAAACATTTACGCAGAACACCATGGTTCACTCCACAAAAGTCAGGATGCAGAGGGAAGGAGGGCTGGAGACCAGTTATAACTTCAAAGGCATGCCTCCAGTTGTCTTCTTACTCTCACTTGGCTGTACCCCTTAAAGTTTCCATCACCTCCAAAAACTGTGTCAGTGGCTGGTCCAGACATGAGTGTCTGGGGTAGTTCCTATTCAAAACACAGTAGGAGCTAGCAGAAGAGCACATGCAGTTGTGAACAGAAAGCAGAACCCAAGGGAGAGAGCTGGAGATGTTAGCCATTTCAGACTGTTGGATTTAGATAGCCTTCTATCTTAAAAACAAACAAGATATATATGCATGTTTATGTGTGCTTGTATATGTACACACACACACACACAGATATATATATATATATATATATATATATATATATATATGCCCCTCATATTAGCAAGCAGTGCCAAATTAACCCCTCAAATGCACAGTACTGATTTTAAGATGAAATGCAGTTTTTTAAAATTATATACTTAGTGAAAATTATGCCAGCCCTGGAAAGTTCTTGTCCTATTTCATCTTAATATCTTATGAAAAGACGATGGTTTCTGTTTAAGTCTCTACCCTTTGTCAGTGACTTTGTGCACTGTCTAGGTTTTCTGCAGGACACACTGCCATTTGATCTGAAGTCACAAGAGGAAACACGGCATTTGATTGTTGTGATTGTCACATGCGGTTAAAGGAACCACCTTGCTTTCTCCAAGTTTGTGAAAAGAAGTTAGTAGTGAATAACAGGGCCTTCCCTTCTCAGTCCCAGCTTGTTGTTTTCCAGGTCATCAATCCAATGTCATATAGTCAATATTCTTCAAAACTTCATGGAGCAATCAATGACTGCTATCTTGTATCTATAGTTTTCATTAACTAGTTCCCTCTACTTCCAGCCAAGTTTAAAAAAAAAAAATTCCCTCCAGTGTGTGTGTGTGTGTGTGTGTGTGTATGTGTGTGTGTGTGTGTGTGTGTGTGTGTGTGTATTTGTAGTACCAAGAATTAAAATTAGATACTCTACACCTAGACAAACACCATCCCTGGGCTGTACTTATTCTGTAGCTCAAACAGCCCTTGAGTTTGCAATTCTTAAAGATGACACTATAAAATGTAAAAACCTACCACAATATTGATTGGCAGAATCAGCATCATGAAAATAATATTACAAGAAATCACCTATAGGTTCAGTGCAATCACCTTTGAATTTTAAGGACATTCTTTACAGAACTAGGGGGGAAAATCAATCCTTAAATTAGTATTGAAACACAAAAGGCCCAAATGATCAAAACAGTATATACAGAAAGGCCCATGTTGTAGACAACATATGTGACCTCAAGCTATACTACAGAAACATAGTGACAAAGGTGTCATGATACTGCCACAAAGCAGATACACAGACCAATGGAATAGAATATAGAACCCAGAAATACACTCATACACCTACAGCCACCTAATTTTTTTAAACAAAGTTGTCTAAAACATACATTGAAAAAAAGACAGCCTGTTCAACAAATCATGTTGGGAAAACTGGGTATCAATACGGAAAATTAAATTAGACCCATACCTGCACAAAAATAATCAATTCAAAATATTTCAAAGGCCTTAATGTAAGAGTTGAAATATTGGAATTGGTAGTAGAAACACTTCAAAACATAGGCTTGGGTAAGAACTTTCTGGAAAAGACTCTAATACCACAGGAAATAACACCAAGAATTGTCAAATTAGATTTCATGAAATTAGAAGGCAAAAGAAATACCCAAATGAAGAAGCAGCCTTCAGAATGGGTGGTCAAAAAAAATTGGACATGCAGTTAATATCTAGCACATATAAAAACTGAAAATCAAACACCAAAGAATCTCCAATCAATAAATGGACTAAAGAAATGGATAGATGGTTCTCAGGGGAAGAAACACAAATGGACAATGAATGTTTGAGAAAGTGCTCACTGTCCTCAGTTATCAGGAAAATTCAAACAAAAACTGGCCTGATGACTCCACCTCACTCCAATCAGAACAGCCCTTTTCCGGGAAACTAATGTCAACACACGCTGGTGGAGATGTGGGCAGAAAACGGCCTGTGTTTTCACCACTGGGGAGATTATAAACTAGCACATTCACAATGGAAACCAGTGTGGAGGTTCCTCACAAAACTAAGACTAGAACTACATGTGACCCAGCTAAATTGCTCCAAAATATATGCCCAGAGAACTCTAAATCCAGCCACAAAGACACATACACAGACATTTTTATTGCTGTGGTAGTCACAGTAGCTAATAAGTGGAACTAACTTGAATGTCCACCAACATGAGAAAGGATGAAGAAAGCATGGTACACACAGACACAAGGGAATTTTTGTCATCCACAGAGGAAAACGAAATCATGACGCGTGTAGAGACGGTGGAGGAGACTGGTGGACTCAAGAGTTCACTGGCTGCCAGGCTAGCTCAAACAGCAAGATTCCCAAGCTTGAGGCTTAATGAGAGACCTTGGCTCTAGGGAATGGGTGGAAAGTGATAGAGAATCGACCCCCCCCCTCTTATTTGGTCAGTCTACCCATACACACATACCCCAAAAGAGAAACATGGTAGAATTCACCTCCATCAGGTCTCTAAATAAATCAAACTTACAGACATAGAAAATAGACTGACTGTTGCTAGGAGTTGGGCTATGCTTAGGGCAGAGTTCCCATTAATGGATTCAAAACTTCAGTCTTGTAAGATGAAAATACTCAGAGAATCAGTTATATAACAATGCCAATGTATTTGCCACTGCTTGGCTATACTCTGAAAGATAATTAACATAGTTAAATTTTATGTGTTATGTTTTCCTGTTGGGGGCCAAATCTCAGGGCTTGGCATAAGATCCTAGGCCATGCTTGGCAGGCCACATAGTTAACCTTTACATAGCAGTTCCTTCGAACCTCAGCTCAAGAAAAGAAACAACCCAGTCCTCCACCCACAGGCTCAATCACCTAGGCAACCCCTTCCTGGACCTCTTACTCATAAACTCTTTACCCTGCCAAATATCCTTTTTGTGGCTTCCTAATATTCTGCCTATACCAACACCTGGTGCACAAACAACCCATTCTGCCCCTCCCCATATCCTGACTATATAAGCTAGCCTGAGAAAAGTAAAGTTTGCCACTTGATCAGAATCCTGTCTTGTGGTCGTTCTTTCTGCGTCTCTTGTCCCCATTCCCTATCCCTGACTCTCTTGTCCCAGGCTGATATCCTGCAGGTTGGGACATTTTCCATGGTGAGTTTTATGTTTTGGGGGGTTTGGGTTTTTGTTGTTGTTGTTCTTGTTACAATAAATACAAGTTGCTTCTGTGGGTTAAACACTTATTTTGAAAACATTCAGACATGCAGCAGGTTTAAGACTAATAAAAAAAATCCTCTTGTACAGAAGTTATTGTGCCTTACATTTGAATGCCTCAATCATTAACGTTTGATCACAATTATGCTGCCCCCACCCATGTGGTATTTTTCTATACCACTTGGAAGTACATTGCAGATTATTTGCCTCATCCATAAATACTTCAGTGTGCAATTTATACAAGGGCAATGTTTTAAAATAGCCATACTACAATCTATTAAAACATAAAATGAGTGCTGATTAAAAAAATGCTATTATTTAATCTACAGAGCTTATTCAAACTTGGCCAATTTCCTCAATAATGTCCTTTAAGACAAAATAGATAGAATAGAGGAAAAAAATCAATTTGGTCTAGGGTCCATTCTAGGATCATACATTGCCAAATCTCTCTCTCTCTCTCTCTCTCTCTCTCTCTCTCTCTCTCTCTCTCCCTCCCTCCCTCTCTCTGACACACACACACACACACACACACACACACACACACACACACACACACACACGATGGTCCTGACAAGTCTAGATGATTTATTTATTTTATACAACATCCCTTAATCAAAGCTTTCTGTGTATTTATTTTCAACTGTCCAGTCCTACATATCCTCCTGTTGGGCAGGAATACAATGTATTGTCAGTGTATGGCATCGGAGAGAGAATGTTAATTTATACGACACGGTAGAAGATGCTAACTCGGGTTAATTGCTTGAGGTAGTGTCTACCTGTTTTCTCCACTGTAAATCTGTCTTCACCCCTTGTCACTACTTAGTGCTTTGGAGTGGGGGGTTGGAGATGGTATAGAAACATGATTCCAAACCAAATCTCATCCCTTGGTTTTAGCATCTATTTCTAATTCTTGCTCAAGTGAGTCACAATTGTGCTATTTGTCAATCGCTGACTTCTTAGCTATACTGTTCCTTCTCCACTTATCTACTGGTGTTCTACTTTAGTGAAACGCATTTCCTCCTCATCCATCTATGTTTTTAAATTTTTAACTTAAAAATGTTGCATGGGGGGGGTAATTTCCTACATGTAATATATCTGAATCATTTTGATTCTTCCCTCTCTCTCCTTCATATTCTCCTGTCTCCCCCACTTCCTTTCAAAGGTATGACCTCTTCTTTAATTGTTGTCACACATATGTATGTATGTACAGGTGTATATACATACATATACACTGCCTGCTGAGTCCATGTAGTGTTGCTCACATGTGTTCATATTTACACATGTGACCACTTGAGATTGGACAAACTGTCTGGGGGTTCATCCCTGGAGGAACTGATTCTCTCTCTCCCAGCAACCAATAGTTGCCTGCAGGTCTTCCTCTAACGGTAGGGCCCTGTGATGTTTTCCCCATTCGAGTTGCATGTTACCTGGTGTTGTCATCATGTAGCTCTTGTGTAGGCAACTATACTATCGAGATTTCATGGGCAAAGCTCCCTGTTATGTGTCAAAGACTCCCTCATGAAGCAGTTGTCCTAGTCCTCTGGCTTTTGCAACTCCCCATCCCCTCTCCTGAGATTCCCTGAGCCTTATGTGGAGGAGCTACATTTTAGATTAATCAACTAGGGTTGAGCACCCCTCAATCTGTTGTTCTCTGAATTTTGACCGCATGGGGGTTTCCATAATGGTCTCCATCTGTTGCAGAAGGAATTTTCTTTAGTGATGAATGGGAGTTACACTTCTCTGTGGGCACAAGGGCAAGTTCTTAGAATGCAGTTAGAAATTATACTAGTGAGAGTAGTAGTTTCTTCTCTAGGGTCCTTGACATCACCAGCCATGGATAGCTGGCCAGGTTTATAGTACCAGGCAAGAATTCCCTTCTTTGGGGCAAGCCTTAAGTCCAATTAGACAGCTGTTGGTTTCCCCAAGATATAAGTGCTACTACCACTGGGAACATCTTGACGGGCTGGTCTTTGTTGTAGCCCATAGGCTTTACAACTGGGTAGAACTATCGATTGCTTTTCTGTCTCCACAGTTGGATCATCACACTTTGGAGATACTTCTCAGGGAGGAGGCATTTAGATCAGTTTCAGCTCGATTTCTCCAAGCCTTGTGTCTGGTGTGTAATGTCTTCAGCAATAAGACCTTACCGTCAAGTTCTAAGAGGAAACCAAAGGCAATCTTAACAGTCTGTTGTTCTGGGAGTCTTTCGGCTCCCCTGACCAAACACTAAGGGAGATTTCCCATGCCTGGTACTGGGATGTTTTAAAATAGTCTATGGCTCTTGGGGAGTCTCAAATGGCATCACTTCATTTAAACTATATTTATATACACACATACACTCATAAATATTATATACGTATTTTTAAGTAAACATAGAATGTTTCCCTATGGCCTTTTCAAATATCATTAGTGTTATTTATCCTTCCTCCCTGCC
>NC_048596.1:264936768-265081768 GCF_003668045.3 Cricetulus griseus | reverse complement strand
AGCGATAGGCATAGCCACATTTTTTGAAGTGTTGTTCACCAGGGAAGCCCATTAAAGACTTGGAGAACCCAAGGCATACACAGAAGTCTGGTCACACAGGAACCTCTGCCTGGCACAAACCAAACTTCAGACTCCCAGAAGGAAGGCAGGTGTTTGGCAGGGACCATACTGTTTGCATTAACAGCTTAGGCACAGGGAGCCATCCTCGTCTCCATACCCAAACTCCCAGCCTCTAGCCAAAGGCCAGCCTTGCAAGTAAGTAGGCCGTTCTAAAGATAGCAGTCGCAGGCCCGCCATGTTAAGTCATTTCTGCAAGAGGTGCTAAAAGGATTTGTCACTTCTCAGTTGACGAAAACGAATCATTTCAGAGCTCAAGAGAAGACCAATTAGAGAAAATGTTTCCTTTTTTACACGTTGGAATCACAGTTTTGCATTCTGACCTTAGCTACACACATCAACATGGTTTACATGTTTTAACGAAGCCTGGGCTGCTTGGATTCTGGACATTTTAGGATCTGCTTGTGAGGGAAACGGGACAGAAGCCACATCTACATAGAGTGAGTGCCTGTCAGAGAAAGCCCTTAGCAGATTGCTCTCCTCTCCTTTTCTTCCCTCCCCTCCCCTCCCCTCTTCTCCTCTTTTCCTTTTCTCTCCTCTGCTCTTCTCTCCTCCTCTTCTCTTCCCTGTCCCCTTCCCCTCATCTTCCCTCTCTGCTTTTTAAAAATATCTATGGCCCAGCAAAGTACCCCAAATACACAAGTAACTACATAAACATTTGTGTCTCAGATAAATAGCATGGCTCTCAATGTTTAAAAAAACTTTTATTTCAAAAGTATCATGGTTAATCTTAACTGTCAACTTGACTGGGTTTAGAATCACCTAAGAGACATACGTCTGGGCATGCCCATGAGTGTGCTTCCAGGAAGGTTTGACCAAGGTGGGAAGACCTATCTTGAATGTGAGTGGCAAACAACGGGCATGTTAGTAGATTCAATTTACATGAAAAAAAAAGTGACTTGTGACAGATGCTCAATACAACTTGAAGGCTGATATTACAGATACTGAGACAAAAACAGGTTAAATATTTTTGCTGTGCCGGATGTAGGTATGGTGGGATTGACAATAAAATAGTTGTCACCACTGATTTTGTTTGCTTAAGCTAAAAAGAGAGGGGGAACCCACAACATGCACCTAGAAGCTGCCTGGAGTTGTAAGAAGCTGGGGGATGGGAATCTGTGTGTCCACAAATCCAGACTTGGCTAAAGCAGATGTCTTCAATGTGACATTGTCCTGACTTGTCAGGACAGAATTACCTGGGAACTGAAGCTCGGATCATTCCTCAAGTAATCAGACCACTGAATGGAAGGCTGGCTTACTGGAGCCCGAAATGAAGCAATAAGAGAATTAGAAAAGGTTTTAAGTTCTCTCCCTCTTCTTAAAATATTTATTTATTTTTATTGTATGTTCACGTGTGTTTTGCTGGTATGTATGCCTGTGTACCATGTGCCTGCCTATGTGGACGGAAGTTTCTGTCCTGTCCCATTCCACAGCCATTTAGTCCCAAATAAATACACAGAGGCTTATATTAAGTATAAACTGTCTGGCCAATGGCTAAGGCTTCTTATTGGCTAGCTCTCTCTTAGTTATTAACCCATTTCTATTAATCTGTGTATCTCCATATTGTTTTGGCTCACCAGTGATGCCCAGCAATCTTGTTCCCTCAGCAGCTACATGGCAGTGTCTCTTCTGCATCTCATCTCTCTGCATTCCTCTTCCCAGCCTTCTCCTAGTCTTGTGGCCTCGCCTATACTTCCTGCCTGGTTACATCCTGCCTATCCATCCGCCAAAACAGCATTAATCATCAACCAATAAGAGAAACATATATTCAGAGCATACAGAAAGACATCCTCCATCATGTCTGGTACCCTCAAGGTCAGAAGAGGGCAGCAGACCTCCGGAACAAAAATTACAAGTGGTTGTGAGCCAAGATGTGGGTGCTGGGAAGCCAATCCAGCTCCTAAGAGAGTAGCCAATATTCTTAACTGCTGAGCTCTCTCCAGCCCTACATCCTTGTTTGACCCATGCTCTTGTCAGGTACCTCAATAAAGTCACTGAGGTTCACTGAAGCATTAATCCAATCTTATCAATAAAAACCAGGAGACAGATATTGGAGTAATAACCTGGAAGATCAGAGAACCTGGAGATGCCGCCAGTTGCTTCCTTCCTCTCTCCATTCCTCTGACCAAAAGGGCTGAGATCCTGTCCCCACCCCCGTCTTATCACTTCCTGTCTCCACCTCCAGAGCACTGGGATTAAAGGTGTGAGCCACCGACCGGCTTCTATGGTTAACTGGTGGCTAGCTTCACCCTCTGATCTCCTGGAAAGCTTTATTGGTCAGAACACAAACAAAATGTCACACAACAGTTCATCACACAAGACTTGAATAGAATCACCTCTTTGCCCTGTCCTCAGAACCCTCCCTTTCTGGGGTGAATTGAGGTATGTTCTCGTTTCCACAGTATACATCACACACCAATGGGCAGGGGTGTTCAACTTGTTTTGTGCTTCGTTCCACTTTGTGAGTCTGCCAGTAGCAGCTTAGCAGAAGGTGTACCTGCCCCAAGCTCTCCTGCCGGGATGCTAGAGTTAGTCTTTACTTAACATAGTCTGAGTGGCTCATAAGCAAAGCTATGGTTTCAAGTTGGAATCTAGGCCCCACCCACTCTTCCCACCATGGTCAAATCAAGCTGGTCCCTTTCCACAATTACTGTCCTCACACACTACTTCATAACCCTGTGTTCATCTAGAGGACAACTGGACCTGGCGGGAAGAGCCTTGCTCCTTTTCACAGAGTGAGGGCTTCTTAGTCCAGTCAGGTTTCAGGACTGGCACACTCATAGAAAGGCACTATGAGTGTCTTCTCACTGGACTTCCTTTATTGGGACTCAAAAGATTCAACAGAATTCTGTCATTGTCACCATCCATATCAAATGGGTCTTATCTAATTAAGGTAATTAGCACCTACAGATGTTGAAATGAACTGGCTTGAATGAAGGGGGAAATCTCTTGTCGGCTATTATTGTGTCAACCATTGGGTTCAAATGGCCAACAGTAAAACAAAGTTTTCATTGGAGAACTTCTAGGCTTACCATCTGGTATGGTCAGTCACAAAGCACTGCTGTGGGACACTCTTAGCCTCTGGAGTCGAAACTGCATCACAGTGGTTTGACCCCTACTCAAGAGAGCTGAGGCCAAACACAAGGGAAACACTGGAAGTCAGAAGGACACACTTCCTGAGAAACAAGTGGCTTCTTACTTGCTATTCCAGATGCCTGGCAGAGCATCTGTGGATAGAGGTCAGAGGAAGATGACAGGCCAACAGGTCTGCTACTTTCCACCAACAATAGAAAAAAGAAACGAATAAGGTCTACTTTCGAATCTGGATACTGGTACCACATGTTCTGACTGGACAGACAGTAGTTGTTACATGAGTAGTTGATACAATTACAAGTGTTCCTGAGGAGACAGGAACTTCATTTAGGGCACCAAAGATAGGCCAGTGATTCTATCCAAGTCTAGCTTGCTGAATCAGTTTATTGAAGTCACTTAAGAAGTGTGGATAACCACTGCCCCCCTCAAATAGCTGAATCACCAAACCATCAAACTCAGCATGAATGATGACTTCCCTTGGCTGTGTAGATGGAGTTCTGCCCTCTTCTATTAACCTTTCACCCTGTTCATACTCCAACAGCTCCTGAGACCACATGCAGCTGGGGTAGTTACATACAGCTGGGTGAGGGCCACGCATTTAAGGCATGTCTGGCATCTCAGGTGAGGATCTGACGGCCATGTACCTCCTCTTTTATGAGACAATGTCCACAGGTCCACCTTGGACCTGTTCTGCCTACTGTGACAATTGATGGATGGTACGTTCAGAAGACAGCCTTCCACAGAGAACTATTTGGTGAGCAAAGACTACAAAAAAAGATTTTCTCCTGTTTTCCCCAATACTGCCATGGAAGGTGTTGTGAATTCAGTAGGCAAAGGTGCTTGCCACCAAACCTGAAGCTTGAGTTTAATTCCCAGGACCCACATGACAGAAGGAGAGACCCAATTCATAAGTTGTTCTCTGACCAATAGCTACACAGGAGAGATAGGTGGTACTTCTGAGCAGAGAAAGGAAGTAGGAGGAGGAATCTAGGTGCACAAGAGAAACATGAGGAGACATGGAGAATCAGGACGGGAAGTATGTGACAGAACGTAGATTAACAGAAATGGATTACGTTATGACAGCTAGTTAAAAACAAAACTATGATGTTGCTCAGAATGGTTTCCTCCCAGATGATGACTGAGAAACTAATTTAAAAAAAAAATGGTGCCAAGTACCACAAGAATAACAGAACTGTGCTGCCTTCTGGGATTTTGTTTTTTACTTTTTTTGTTGTTGTTGTTGTTTGTTTGTTTTTTTGTTTTTGTTTGTTTTTTGTTTTTTTAAAAATGGAGTGTTCTGGATGTCTCTAAAAAAAAATAAAAAAAAAAGATGACTGGTTGCCAAGAATTAGGGAAAGAGAAGAGAAATCGGTAGAGCACCGGGGACTTCCAAGACCTGTCACCACTCTCTATCATGCCGTTTTATATTCACCCTATCTGGTACATCATTAAGAATGAGTCCTAATGTAAACTGTGGCATCTGGATGGTGAAGATGCATTATTGATTTTAAAGAAAGACCCAGTCTGGTGGCAATACTGATAATGAGGAAGATAGTGATCAGTAATGGAGAGATATGTGAGAAATTTCTACACCCTTCTCTCAATGTTTCTTCTAGATCTGCTCAAAATAAAGTGTTTTTAATTTGAAAAAAAAAAAACTACGCTAATGGAATATGTTTGCCAATATAGCAGTGTTGGGAACTGGACCTTCAAAAAAGATGAATGGCTTTTTAGGAGACTGGATTATGTCTCCAGGAAGTGACCTTGGGCCAGCACCTCTGTCTCCTCTTGCTCTTCAGCACATACCTACTGCCACCGTCACATGTGACACCACAGCATGGGGGTCTTGCCAAGTACAACTTGAACATCCCAATCCCCCAGAACTATAAGCCAAAATAAACTTCTTTTCGATGTAAATTATTCAGTTTCAGGTGTTTTCTGTTTTAGCACCAGAAAATACCAAGACACTTATACATACTATGTTATTAAGTCAGGGATGAATTAAAAGTGTCTAGAGCTCACCTAAGAAAGTTTACTTCATTAGACACCACTGATCTGCCTGTCTACAGCCATATATAGGTTAACTTCAGGGTTACAAATGCATCATTAACCAATTTTGTTATTAGGTAAACAGCATAAAGAGAACTTACACAAGCAAAGACAGATACAATGTCATCTTCATTGACTGATTATTGTCACAGTAATGGTACATTACTGTATATTCATTACAGAAAACACACATACTCAGGAAAACATGAAGCCTAAATTTTAAATGCTTATTTATTTATATATTTATTTGTGGGTTTTTGTTTTTGTTTTTCGAGACAGGGTTTCTCTGTATTGCTTTTGGAGCCTGTCTTAGAACTTGCTCTGTAGACCAGGGTGACCTCCAATACACAGAGATCTCTCTGCCTCTGCCAACCAAGCGCTGGAACTACCTCCCAGATAACTGCTTATTTTAAATGTTTAAACTTTACCTACATTTTAAATGCTTATTTAAACATGGAGGATGATGGGAGAAGTGCTTGCTGTGAAACACAAGAGCCTGAGTTCAAATCCTCAGCACCCACACAAAAGCCAAGCACAGTGGCATGTGTTTGTACCTCCAGTGAAGGAGGCAGAGACAGACTCGTCTCTGGAGCTTGTGGACCAGTTAGTCTACTCAAGAGTGAGCTCCAGACTCAGTGAGAGACCCTGCCTCCAAAGATACGGTGGAGCACAATAGAGGAAGATAACTGATTCTAATCTCTGAACTTCACGTATGTATTCATGGGCATGTGCACTTGAACACCCTTTTACATGAAAAGTCATCATACTTTTTCTCCATGCTAATGTTTAGCCTGTTCAACCTTGAATTTCACTAATGACATTTTAGACTGACAAAAGGAAGCAATTCAGTTTTCAGGAAGCAGTCCAGTGTTTCAAATAGAATTAAAATGTTTAAAGGAAAGAGGTGTTTATGATGTTAAATGTTTCATTACTTGTTTTTATAAACCTTATGACTTCTAACTGGATGGTGAAACCCTATTGCTAAAGGTATCACACACTTTAGCTCTGAGACACAGAAATCAGCCTAGAACTGGTCAGGAAACTTCCTCCCTTGTGGCTAGTTCCCATACTGATGGAAGGTACTATGAAGATCACTAGGAGAGAAAAGACATCAGTAATTTTACCCTGGGTTGGGCTTGGCATGCTACAACACCAACCTGCCAGGCAAGATATTCCTACTGGTGTAATATTGGCATGAATGTTACTGGGGTACACAACCTCTTTATGATTGGATTTTAGACCTGCCCCAAAGAGAAGAATTCATGTCTGACCCTGTAAACCTTGTCAAAGCTCATGGCTGAAGAAGGTGTGGGATGTAGGGGATAGTTCACTGCTGTTGTTTTGGTAAATGGACATGCTGTCAAATTGCCTTCTAAATATCTCTGCTTTTACCCATAGATTAGTGGTGATGCTTGTCATCCTTGGCCAGAGAAGCTTGTGTTTGCAGTGGGCAGTGGTTAATATAGTGACACAGAACTAGTCAAAGTGTCATGAATAAACGACTGTGACTGCTTTCCCTTCATGCAACATCTGTATCAATGCCCACCCACACAGACTCGGGGAGGACTGAGGAAGAAGGAGCAGAAGGAATCTAAGAGCAGAGGATGAGGAGGAGTGCTGCGACTCACTGGAAACAATATGGCTGCTACACTTGTGAACTTAAAGCAGCTGTGGTTGCCTGCACACTATCAAGCCAGTCAACATTCCAGATGGATAGAGAAGGGGTTCACGAGGAGGCCTCACCCCACTCTGAAGAGCTATTGGCAATTTATGGCTGTTAGGGAGGAAGAGTATTTTTCTGTGGGGGTGTGGCCATAGGTAGGTTGCCTATTGCCCTGTGGATGGCTCTATACTCATCCATAAATAGGCAGCATTGATTAAATTCTGGAATGTTTTCTTTAAGAGGACATGGAGTTAGGAGGCAGATGTGAGGAGGAGCTGAGGATGGGGGAGTTAGAAGGTAGAAAGAGGGAATGATCAAAACACATAGAATGCACGTATGAAGTTCTCATATACATTCAAATGGAGAGAGACGGTAGAACACTGGCATGGATAAACTGACCCCTTGTTCTCTGCTCTTGACTGTGGGTGTGATGTATCCAACTACTTCAAGTTCATGTTGCCTTGAACTCCCCTCCATGGTGGATTGCTGAAGTGTGAGGCAGAAGAAACCACTTGTCCCATGTTTTTAAAAAAGCCATGATTTCACATCCTTTTAAATCTTTTACAACAACAACAATAACAATAGTCTAGCCTCCTCTGTACCAAATAGAACTTGATTTACTTCTTATGTTCAGCACTCTGTGTTGGCATAAAGACAACAGCCCTGTAGTAGTGGCATCTCTCTTATTTAGGAAGGGTCTCACTCAGTAGCCCAGGCTGACTTGGAACCCACTATGTATGTAGCCCAGGTAGACCTTGAACTTACAGTGATTATCCTGCCTCAGCATTCAGAATGTAGGGATTTATAGTGGTGAGTCACCAAACCCTGCTTAATATTATCTTTAAAAAGAAATCTCTAAACAAGGAGTCAAGACCATGTTGGGGAAACCCACAGAATCAGCTTACCTGAGCTAGTGAGAGATCACTGACTCAGGTCTGACAAATGGGGAATTGGCATAAGACCAAACTAGACTCCCTTAATATAGGTGACAATGGTGTGGCTGGGACAATATATGAGGCCACTGGCAATGGGTCCAAGATCCAACACTAATGCACAAACTGACTTAGTGGAGCCCATTCTATATGGAGAGATACCTTGCCCAGCCTAGACACAGGGGTGTAGGGGTGGAGAGGTGCCTTGATCCTGCCTCAACTAGATGATGGGACAGACTTAGTGGACTTCTTATGGGAGGCCTCACCCTCTTTGTGGAGCAGATGAGAGGGGGGGGGAGGGAGGGAGTGTGAGGGAAGAAGAGAGGGGGAACTGGGATTGGAATGTAAAAATTAAATTAATAAAAAAGAAAAAAGAGAGAGAGAGTAGCTAAAGATTAAAATAGAGTTAAGAGACATCTCCCAAGAAGTTGCCAATGGCAAACATGGAAACTTAACGTTGCAGTTATCAAAGACAGGGGAACCAGAGACAAAAGACATGTCTTACCCAGAAGGCTCTTGCTAAGCAGCCAAGAGTTCTTGCTGCTCTTGCAAGGACCTGAGTTCCCTTCCTAGTATCTACATCAGGTGACTCACAACTGCCTGTAACTCTGCCAGCTCCAGGGAATGGGACACCCTATTTTGGACTCCATGGATGGGCACCCAGTGCATGAAAGTGTTCCTGTATACAGACATAGACATATACGCATAAATGAAGTATAAAATATGTATGTCATTCCTTTGGCTCCCCCACCCCATCGCCCCACACATGTATAGCAAAACCTTTAATCTGTCAGGCTAGACCCACCTGTGCATCTTGCAGCCTGACCTTGGAAGCAGATTGGCCTGCAGCTATGCCCTTGGAGACGTTAATCAAGTACAGGCTGATTCCATCCTTGTCCTCTAGCAGAACTCAGCAATTAGAGCTTGTTGTTTATGCCTTGATTTGGTCAAAATGTTTGGCTGTGAATGTGCCCCCCTTCAGAGTTTGAGCAAGTTAGAATAACCCTGTAGAGTACTCAAGGGAAAATCACAAGCACCAGTGCTTCCCAAAACTTTGTGCTCTGCACCTTTGATTCTTCCCTCAAAATTACAAAAGAAGGTTAAGTTAGACAGTAAATAAGACCTCTGAGCAAGCCAGGAAGGCAGACATCAGGGACTGTTTTCCATTGGCGACCCAGAAGATAGAATCCCACCAAAAACAATGAAAATAGTGTCCTCAATGAACTGGGAGAGCGAACTGTCTTATTATCTCAGACAACTGGCAGTGAGGGTAGTGGTCATGGGCTTTTGAGCTGTGGCTGCTTTTGGCAGAAGGTAAACAGCTGTAGCCAGCACCTGTTTCCCATCCCAGGGTCTCATAATGTGCTCACAGTTTTGGAATTGAACGCGTTCCTCGAAGCAACTCATGCATGCAAATAACCTTATCTTTTAATGCTCTGTATATCTTTCCTTCCAAATGTTTATTTCTCATGATAAACACAGAAGAGTCTCACAGGCCTGGAGGAAAACATAAGAACTGAGGTAGAGCAATGGAAGCAAACCCCACAATTTTGTTTTATTTTCCTTCTGAGACAGGGTCTCATTTATAGTCCAGGCTTTTCTGAAACTCACCATGTAACTCAGGCTGGCCTCAAATTATCAGTCCTCCCGTCTCAACCTCCCACGTGCTGGGGTTATAGGCATGGGTCACATGCCTAGCTCAAGTTATGGGGTGTTAATAAGTATAACCAAGAAATCTTATCCATTCCAAGCTGAAGTTTTAAATTAGGTAGGTGAGCAAACTTCCATGACTATGCTATGTTACTAATTCCCTTGCCTGCCTCCCTTACTGCCACAGGCAAACTTAGAAGAAGGTAGTTATTTTGTGGAGACAACTTTCTATGTGTTCTTGTCACGTTCCTTTGGGACAGAGTCCAGACTGAGATGTGGAGATAGTCCACAGGCAACACTGGTTTCCTCTTCACAGTTTCTCAAGGCAAAAGAGAGAACACATCCTCATCTAAGATGTGCTGGGGGCGGGGGGGGGGGCGCAACTGTGTGTTCAAAGGGGAACTGGCCCAAGTGATACCGCCTATGGGTTGTGCTCAGTGACCACAGGTTCCCCAGAAATGCTCATTTGATGCTGCCCCACCCCAAGCCCAAGTTGCCCCTGAACTCAATATGTAGCTGAGGGTGACTTTGAATTCCTGATTCTGCTGCCTCTACCTTTAGGATGTTGGAACTGCAGGCATGGGATACAGTGGCCCATCTACAGGGTTGTCTTAGTCAAGGTTTCTACTGCTGTGATAAAATAGCATGGCCAAAAGCAACTCGGAAAGGAAAGGGTTTATTTTAGTTTATTTACTACTCTCAGGTTGCAACCCCTGAGATAAAGCAAATACAAGAACGTAGGCAGGAACCTAGAGGTGAAGCAGAGACCATGGAGGGGTGCTGCTTATTGGCTTGCACCTGTTGACTTTCTCAGCCTGCTTTCTTATACAACTCAGGACTACCTGCCAAGGGGTGGCAGCCCCCTACACCAACCTAGAACTTCAGCTGGGCTCTCTCACAAGCAAATGCTCTACAGACTTACCTACAGGCAATCTCATGGAGGCATTTTCTCAATTGTGGTGTCCTTTTCTCAGGGAATTCCAGCTTGCGTTAAGTTGAAAACAACAACAACAACAACAAAAAAAAAAAAAAAAAAAAAAAAAAAAAAGAGAATAGGGTACTGGGGACTGAACCCAGGGCTCAAGTCATACTAGGCAAATAACTCTACCAACTGAGCACCTCATGTTCTCTTGCAACTGTCACACCTTGGCCAAGGCAAAGAGGCAAAAGCAATCCCAGGTTCTGAGGGAGGTCAAATACCACATAGAAAACATGGCTGCTCTTTTGCCATCCCTGTGTTGTTGTTTTTAAGCTAAGCAGAACCCATGACTGTGACCTTGGCCCTCATCCTGAGACTGGTGGTCTTAAAGGAAGAGAAAATAGACACAGACACGCATGAGGTAGAATCCCGTGGGAGGATGGAGACAGATTGAGTGATGTGTTGACCAGTCAAAGGATGCCAACAACCTGGGCTACCAGGAGACAATCCCGAAGCAGATTTCTCTTCAGAGATCCTGGCAGAAACGAGCCATGACAACACCTTCCTTTTGGACTTCCAGCCTCCAGAGTTGGGAGAGGTTTCTATTATTTGAAGCCATCCAGCTTTGTGCTGTTTTATTTTTTCAATACAGGTCTTTTATTGTTCCAAAAGACACCCCAGATCGTACTTAAATTCAAGATCTTGTTTCTGGAGCTGAGTAACTTAGGTCTTACTCATAAGCCTGCTGCACTGTTCCCTTTTCAGAAACATAGATGCCATTGAAAACCTTCCTGATATCTTTGTTTTTAGCTGTTGCTGAATCAGAGCCGCTGAATTTGCAACAAGTTCAATATCATTTCCTTCAAGGATTAATTTGTCCTTCTGGGCTTGAGAGACAGAACAAGCAACACCTGTCCTCATCCCACCCCTGGGGATGTATTTTTCACCCAAGAAATTTCAGATTCCAAACAAAGACCTGCTCTCCTGAATAACGACGTTCATGGGGAAGTGAGCATACACAGACCTCCCGTCTTGTAGCAGAAGTCCAGTGTGACACCCTTGATCATGTTCTGAACGTGACTGCAGATGATTTGGACAGTGGCCAGTTCCTTTCTGTTACCCCACCATTTGTCAGCCTGGAGCCTCTTCTTTCCAAGGAGACTGAGCTCTGCAATGATGTGATTGAAGTCCCTCAGGAGGGTTCCTCTGGGGCTCTTCACAATGACTGTGCGTCCCCTCAGAGTGATGTCCACATTTTCTGGAATGTCGATGGTCTGATTGCTGAGAATGGTCTTCAATGGGGCAAAGAGGAAACCTTGTGTTGTTTTAGTATTCAGCTGCAGGCAATGAATCCACCCTGTCCTGTAGCAAGGCAGAGGCCAGGCTCTGCTGCTTCCCTCCCTTCCCACAGAGCAGCAGCCACAAGGAAGAGACAAAGGGGGTTCTCTTTGATGCATAAAGATCAAAGAGTGGAATTTGGACACTAAAGTTTGTCCATAGGTCACAAGTCGATGTGACATTGGGACATTATTTATTGAGCATGTGCTTTGTGCTTGGCCACAAACTTGCCCAGAACTCATAGATGAGTAGATGAGAGCTAGGGTTCAGTCACTTGTCTGGGCCAAGCCAGCAGAGCTTGGGTAGACTCCAGCTCTGTTCTTCCACAGACAGCTGCTCTCTTTTCATAATTTGTCTTGAGGTGTGTGTGTGTATGTGTGTGTGTGTGTGTGTGTGAATGCATACATATGCATGTGTGTGTACATTCCTCTGTGTGTGTGTGTGTGTGTGCATATTCCTCTGTGTGTGTGTGTGCATTCCTCTATGTGTGTGTGTGCATGCATGTGTGTGTGTGCATTCCTCTGTGTGGTCATGCACAGAATGTGTGTGGAAGTCACAGAATGACTTTTTTTTTAAGGGAATTTCAGAGAAAACTGAAAAACAGTGACAGAAATGAGGAATCAGATTTGGAATAAGGAAGACTCAGAGAGCTATGGTGACATTTTCACATGTCTTTGTTTGAGTGACATTTAGAGCACACTCAATACATTTTCTGTGAGATGTGAATGATTTCACTGTAACACTTAAAACTAATGAGCCAAAAGGCTATCTGGGCAGTAAACAAGTGTAGTACAAACTATCTGACATACTGAACCCCATGGGATGCCCAGCCTGCACAGTAGGTGGCCTTTAGACTCTAGCCAAGCCCCTAATGTATTTCAAAAGAGCAATCAACTTGACCCACCCTTGAAGGTGCTTCTGACTAGGAGTGCATTTGCCTGCCAAATGAAGCCAAAGAGCCAAAAGCACATGTGTAGATATAGCGCTTGTAAAAACCATCCCTCTTCCACAGCAAGAGCCAGTCATATTTTGTCTCTGAGTGGCCATGCATATGCACACAGAACCCTCTGTGCATTTAATTAGCTGCATCTAATGTACCGTGCATCAACTGTAGGTGTGCCTTGGCTGTGTCTGAGCCATTTCTAATCTACACAGAGCAGTGAGGTTTGCTGGAATTTAGCTCTAGGGGAAACTCCGAGCTTCCCTGAGTGGCGTCTTTGACTGCATTGCAATCCCAGGCTGAACGTGTTCTATGGAGGAATCATGCAGCTTGTTGGCAGAGTTGCTCCTAGTATCATCTGGAGCAATTATGTGGTCGAATCTGTGGGATACTTCCCCCATATCCGTGTCTTTATCAGTCTTAATATACTTCCAGACTACATTTCCCAGGCTCCTTTGCAATTTGCTACAGTCATAATCACTGAGTTCTAGCTGAGGGAGTATAGATGCAAGTGACATATGCCATTATGGGTCACAGTTTTTAAGACTTATTTACCTTTGTTTTCTTTTTGCTAGATGTTCTAGCAGGCATATCAGCCAGTGAAATTCCATTGGCAAAAACTAATTTTTCCTTAGCAAGTAGTTATCAATTGGAATTAGCTTCTGGGTTACAGATGGAGACTTATGTTCTTGGGGGCTTGGACCCCATTTGTCTCAAACTTGCATGCCCTGTTCATCCTGCCACGCTTTCTGTGAGTTCATATGTGTGTCAGTATTTAGATTGGCTATTCTCTATCAGATGAGATAAATCCACCCATCATATTTAGACTTTAGCATACAGACTTCTGTCTTAGTTACTGCTTTACTGCTGTGAAGAGACACCTGACCAATGAAACATAAAAAAGCAAGCATTTAACTAGGGGCTTGTTTATAGTTTCAGAGGCTTAGTCCATTATCATCATGTCATGGAGCATGGCAGCAGGTGAGCAGGTAGGTGGGGCACTGGGACAGTAGCTGAGAGCATACATCTGATCTGCAAGATTACACACACACACACACACACACACACACACACACACACACACACACAATTTAAAACATTATGTATGTAATGTTTTAACTAAGTTTATAATGTTGGTGGGATTTTACATTTTATTATTTAATTTAGTGAGCAAGTTTGTGTGTGAGAGAGTATGAGAGTATGTGTGTATGTGAAAGAGAAAGACAGACAGACAGACAGACAGACAGACACACACACACACACACACACACACACACACACAGAGAGAGAGAGAGAGAGAGAGAGAGAGAGAGAGAGAGGGGGGGGGAGAGGTACATGCCTGAGTTGTTTCTCTCCTTTCACTGTGAGTTCCAGGAATCAAACTCATGTCTTTAGGTTTGCACAAGCACTTTAATCAATGGGTCCATCTTGCAGGCCCAAGTTTACAATTTTGTGTTTGGTCATATTCATAGCTGTCCTTGGTAACAAGCAGCCCACACTTAAGGGCAGGCTCCATGCCCAGCAGTAGATCACCAACACAGAATAAACTCAGTGGTGTTTGGGGAGGGTTTTGTTTGTTTGTTTTGTCCTATTCTGGTTTGTTTTTATTTATCTTATTTTATTTTTTGCATGCCTGTTTGTATTCTGGTGAGAGAGGGACAGAAAGAAAGGGTGGGGTGGGTAGGGAGGTGAGGAGGTATCTGAGAGGAGTTAGGGGAGGGAAAACTGTAATCAGAATATATTGTATAAAAATACATTTTTTTTAAAAAAGGTGGAGGAACAATTCTGACCTTCACAGTTGAGGGAACACAGGTATATGTACACCCGCACAAACCCTCATGAATGAGTGTATAACACACGCACACACCCTCTTAAGCATGTGTATAACACATACAATATCAGCCTCATCTTCTCCTGGTCCCCCTTGGTAACTCTGCTTTAGTGACATGTAAGATTACATAAGTGTGCACCCTTTGAATTGGGCCTCTCTATTCTTGGGTGTGTTCTGCTCTGAGTCCCTTCCTTTCCTCTCTCTAACTCAATTAAGAAGGTGCTCCTTTTTCAAAAATGAGCTGATGTCCAAGAAGTCACCTCTGAATAACTTTTTCCTGGTAGACTAAGTGCTGTTTTCTCTTTGTGCTTTTCGCAGTGTGTGTGTTTCCGGTGTGGTGCTGGGGAATCACACCCAGGGTCTCACACATGCTAGGTCAGCAATGCACACTGAGCTAAATCCCACCCGTTTTCTTGTGCATTCTTTCATTACTGTCTTGTCATAGAGTCTGTGTTTAAATTGTTCTTTATCTTCTTTATAATGGTGTGGTGGCCATGGAGTCTGGTCTCCAGAAGGCAATCTATGAATGTAAGTGAGCAAGTGAAGCGGACTTGAGAGCTGTGGTTGGCAACTTAGTGCCTTTGCCCTTGTCTTCAATGTTGCCATTTAGAAGCTTCCACATCCTGACACCAGCTGTCTTCCAACCTGTAGTAAGCGCATCATCACAGATAGATAGCGCTGTGTAAAAGAAACAATAGCAGAGGCTGGAAGCAGCTCTCCATCCACCCTTTACTTTTCTTTCCCCCCTCCCTCCTCCCTCCCTCCCTCCCTCCCCCCTCCCTCCCTCCCCCTCCCCCCTCCCTCCCTCCCTCCCCCTCCCTCCCTCCCTCCCTTCCCTTCTTCTTTCTTCTTTCTGCAACAGGGTTTTCCTAACCCAGGCTGGCCTTGAATTTGCAATTGCCTCCCTCCCACCTTGGCCATCTAGGTACTGGGATTCTAGGTGTGAGCTCTCCACATCACTTCTGTTCACTGTCACACTCTGAAGTTTTGGAGAGACTAATCAAGCATTGTAGATGTTTTAAAAAACCTGCTGTAAAGTCGCTTAAGCTACTAATGAGTTAGGTTTTAAGTTTTGTTTTCCCCCCATTGCCTATAAAAATTTACATGCTACACGCAGGAAGACGTGGTAGGCTCATTCACCAGCCCAGGAGAGCCAGGCAGCGGCTCTGTTTGCATCTGTAATGCATCATTTCCACAGGTTTTCCATTCTGAGAACAAAACAGACCCCCCCTCTCCTCACACCTTTATGAGAATTGATTGCAGTTCACAAAGGAAGTGATCTGTGCCTTCATAAGTAAGAAACATACTCCAAAAACTCTAGTTCATATTTTGAAACCATATTCATCATGCAGTTTGAAGACAAGGCTAATAAACACAGTGAGTTATATGTATGTGGACAAAAGAGATTAAAAACTATATTTTAAGGAAATGGAGTCATGATATTTGGAAGAAAAGAAGAAGAAGAAGAAGAAGAAGAAGAAGAAGAAGAAGAAGAAGAAGAAGAAGAGGAGGAGGAGGAGGAGGAGGAGGAGGAGGAGGAGGAGGAGGAGGAGACCTCAATGGAGCACACTAGCAGGGATATTTATGTTACTGTGTTTGTTTATTATTTTTATTTTATGTGAATGGGTGTTTTTGCCCAATGTAGGTCTATGTACTATGCAAATGCAAGGCCCTTGGGGCCAGAAGAGGACATCAGATCCCTTGGAACTGGAGTTCTGAAGTCACAGACAGTTGTGAACCACCATGTGAGTGCTGGGAATTGAAACTGGGTCCTCTGGAAGAGCAGTTAGTGCTTTTAACTGCTGATCCACCTCTAATTCCCTAATTTGAGAATAAAAGTCTATTTACACCAGGCACCTTACTGTTTTAGTATGTTTGTTTACCCTACTCTCATCTTACATCTATAGTAGCTCTAAGAGGGTTGTGGTTTAGTATCCAAGGTTGTCTGGAAGTAATAGAGGACCCTTGAGAGGCAACTGATTTGTTATGGAGTCACTTGTTTCTCTCTCAGGGTGACCAAGAGACACAATCCATTGGGGTCAAGGTAGCAGTTACAGTTTGCAGCAAGAATGTTCCTCCCAAACTCAAGTATTTGAATACTTGGTCCCTAGTGGTCCCCATGTTTTGGAAGTTGCAGAGCCTTTGGGGTGGGAGGCAAGGAAAGGGGCCTCTGGTCATTCATTGTTTTCCTCATCACAGTTACTAAATCCCTGACAGAAATGACTAACTAGAGAAAAGATTAACATCGCTCACAGTTTGTCCTCTAACTACTGAGGCCATTTTCTAGAATCCCAGCAGCCCTATACTTCCGGGAACTGTGGGCATTCTGATAAAAGTCTATCTGGAGTCTGGAAGTTTGTGCTTGGGCCAGTAGGGACTGAGAACAGAAAAAACACGTGGGTAGCACTGTCAGGCTTCCTTCTAGTTGTTGTAAGGAGACAGCTGAGCTAGGATCTCTGGGGCAAGCTCCTAAGTCCTGTGGACTATAGCCCAGCTGGAAGGGTGCCAGGCCATCAGTGGCCATTTAGTCACAGTTGGTCACATGTACTGATGTGCTAGTGGGAGGCTGCCTGGATTCTCCCTCGGGGTTCCTCCCAGGTGTGTCTTGAAGTTATCAACAGTTGTTTTGTTAGTGACTCCTTTGCTTCAAAAACACAGTGATGGCATCTCTGCTGCTCTGGATCCAAGGTAAACAAGTGTCTCATCTCAGTCACTGAGACATGTGCTTTTAGGACTGTGCTCTTAAGCATACCTTTAGTTATATTCAACTGAGTAGTGAATTCTGATCCAGTTGTGTCTGACTTTAGGTGATAACTTTAGGGAGTCATTCTAATAACGATTCCCTTGAGTCAGGAACACCTGTGCTTACATTTACTTCCTCTTGTTTTCCTTTGCTACTATAATAAATAAGTCAGTAGTGTTGATATGATTGCATACCAGCATTAAACAGGAGTATGAGTTTGAGCAACATTTTAGGCCATGGTTTCATTATGGCAATCTCACAGGATTCAACCAAATACTTTTATTCTCTAAAATGAAGCTATCTGAATGTTTAAGGTCTTCCTCCTCCTTTTTCTTTTCCTCCTACCCCTTCTTCTTTCTCTCCTTTGGAACTCCAATAAGATGCTCTAGATTTACTAGAAGGCAACAGAATTACATTCTTCAGGTTTAGCTCTATCCTTACCCTTTATTTTTATTTTTCATTATTTTCCTATTTATAACCCCTAGATCTGGAATCAAATTGTGAATAGGTAACAGTGATCTTTCCTACAGACCAGGCTCCTCTCAAATCTTACTCCTCTGACTGCCCCATACTGGGTACCAGGATTCCCTGGCCTAGACACACAGACCTTTGCCCTGCAGATAGGATTGTCTCACTGGTGTCATCAGCACTGGCCTACTAGATCTGTAAGATAAGTTTTGTTCTCTCAGCCTCCTCTCCAAATTTAGCTGAGGTAGACTTGGTTCTGTTTAGATAGAATCAGTTGAGAGATCAATGTAGAGAATCCCAGAGGGCAGGTGTAACAGCTTATTCTCCTAAACAAAGTTTCAATCCCATATTTTATTTAGCTATACCACATGAATAACTATGGTACATGTCTGTATGGTTGCTTCCATTCGCCCAAAATACCTAATCAAAGTCCACTTGATACCCAGAAGAAGTTAAGGAGTGAATGATTCCACCTAACAGGCAGGCATAGCAGCCAGCTGGCATGGCCACAGAATGTTTACTGAATCCACATGGACCTCTCCATGACAGCATTGTTCACTATAATGGTGACTGTTTTACTTTCACACCTCTCAATAGACTGATAGGCATCTCAGGGCCTCCTTGCCTGACCAGTCAACTCAAGTGTGTTATGTGCCCAAGACATTGTTTCTAAGGTATTGGGCAACCTTGGGTGATAATGAGTGACTCAGCTGCCAATTACTAATCGCCCTGTCTGATTTGGTTAAACAGTTAGGACACAATCATGCTATTGTTTCATCTCTGTTACCTTAAAACTTGGCTTACTCATCAATTTCTCTTGAAAATATAGGCTGAACTTGAGGGAACATATCACTGTTACCTATTCACAATTTGATTCCAGATCTAGGGGTTATAAATAAGAAAATAATGAAAAATAAAAATATGGATGGCTTTGCTACCTGAGGTGATATAATCTTTAGAAGCACGTTGTATATGACTGAAACATTTAGTGGTTGAGACAGCCACCTCACAGACGATAGAGCAGCAAGCCCTTCTTATGTGATTGTAGAGTGCCTGAAGACTTACTGAGATTAGTGAGCATGGGTTTGCATCACAAGAAATAAGAAACATACACACACACACACACACACACACACACACACACACACACACACACACGACAGAGGGGGGCGTTTAATTTGGGGAAGAATTTTAAATAAAGGAAAACATTACTTTATCAGTCTACTCTTGCCTATAAGTTTCTATTTATTATTTTAGAAGGTTGCCATTTCCAAAAATAAATGCAAAGGAGACAGGCAAATCACAGCCCATGTAGGGCAATGTTGAGCTCTTTATCAGCAACAAGTTATGATGTGTAGTAAGAAGACCTACTATTTATAATTCGTTTTTCTATCCAAGGGGAGAAAGCCATTTGCAGACATGATCTCATTTGGTTTTACAACAGTCTATAAGATAAAAACTGAAGCTGAAGTGTTTGTATAACAGATAGTGAAGTCATGAAATTGATCCCTCCATAGTAAGTCACTGTATTGCATACACACGAAGCCAGGATTCCTGTATTAACTCCAGCTGAGTTTATATTGGTTAACCAAGAAGGCAAGTGGTTGAATATCAAACTGTACCAACTTAAATTCCAATAATCCAGTGTAAGTGAGGAGGCCATGTGTAATAAGCTTTGTGCAGCAAGCATTTGGGTCCTGAGAATATCACTTCCCTGTGTATCAAAGAATATATAAAGAAAACAAAATTGACAACATCAAGTAATCTCTTATTTTATCAAAGGGAGCTGATGGGGCTATAACCATGAGGGTGTTGCTATTCACCTTTCCTATTTAAGAATGTTTCAGACTTAGAGGGCATTCATTCCCTGGGCATCTGTTACTACCCCATGCTGGGTCACATTGCTGAATCTACGAAGTCTTTTGAGTGTGCCTGTTATATGCATTGATGCTGAGGGCAAACTGTCTGGGTTCACATCCCTGCTCTTCTGCTCACCCCATGTGGATCCCAGCAAGTCACTTAAATGTTAGTTTTCTCATCTATGAATCAGAATGTCATTACCTACCTCACTGGGTGAAGACAAGTTACTGAGGAGATAGTGGTTCGAATACTACTACCGCAGTGGGTGGTGTGGAAGTATTGGTCATTTTATTATTTTGTGTTATTATTGCTGGTACTGTTTATCATTTGTAACAGAGAGTAATATCCCCAACTCCAGGCTTTCTCCTGGAGGATGCAAGCATAGACCGAGTGGAGAAAGCAGTCCACTGAGTTGCATGTTCCCTAACAAGAGGGACACATTCTGAGAAACATGCTATTAAGTAAGTTTGTCCTTGTGCAGACATTCTGGGGTGTACTCATGTACACTGGGTTGGGTATGATACCATGGGGTGATATAGTCATTAGAAACACAGTTACATGTAGCTGAAACATTTAGTTACTGGTTGAAACATCATTACACGCAAGCATGTCTGTGCAGAATTTCACACAGGCAGAAAGCGAAGGTCTGCAGCAAGAGGCATTTAAATAGCCTAATTACCAGAGACAGGCCACTTACAAATTCAATTTTGTTTTTCCTCATCAACTCAACAGACGCTTTTATGTGTTTGAAATTTAGGAGAAAGAGGTGGGTCCTTTCATATAAAAAGTTCTCTATATAAAATTGATACATGCCTGAATGCGTAACTTCAACTATATTCACATTTAAAAGAGAAACAGCCATCTGGCAGGTACCTGATCCTTTTTATTTCATTTTATTTTTTACACACTCTTATACAACAACTATAAATTGCCAGGTGTTAGGTAAGATTGTAGCACTATAAAGAGGAGCACAGCAAAGTGTGAGCCTTTATGTAATTGATAGAAGGAAAAGGTAGAGCCTATGTTGAATTCACTGCTGTGAGCTAACTGAACACAAAGGATGGGCTGCTAAAGAAGGGATGGGGTATTGTGGAATATTATTTTAACTAGGCAAAGATGCCATACATTTGTTTATGCTGCAGAATATAACTTTAACTCTATAAAGATGTGTTACATTGGTTTGATTAAGTAAAGATGTGTTGCTGTTTCACCTTGCCTGCCTTAGGGTACCTGGTTGCTCTAATAGAAAGCTGAATGGCCAATAGCTAGGCAGAAGAGGGAGAGGTGGGGCTGGTGGATAGAGAGAATAAATAGGAGAGAGAAGAGACCAAGGGAGAAAGAGAGGAACATGCCCAGGGCTGGAAGCTAGTCAGCCACCAGCCAGACACAAGAAGCAGTGAAACTAAGATATACATAAGGTAAAAAGCCCAGAGGCAAAATGTAGATGAGGCAAAATGCAGATGAAGAGAGACAGGTTAAGCTTTAAGAGCTAGTGGGACAAGTATAACATAAGGCCAAGCATTCATAACTAATAAGAAGTCTCTGTGTCATGATTTGGGAGCTGGTTGATGGCCCCAAAGAAAGCCTGCTACAGTGGAGTTACTAGAGAAGGGTGGGGTTGCTAGAGAAAGGGTTTCCATAAAACCCATGGCTCACCTCTGCTTTGCTCTCCTCATGCACAGACACAGAAAGTTGTCAGGGGCTGAAGGAACAGGACACAGAGAAGATGAGCCTGCTGTAGTTAGAATGTAAAATGTCCCCAACAGGCTCAGACCTCATCTGGCTGTTTTGAGAGGCTACCTTCAGGACATAGGTCCTCACTGACTAATGTAGGTCTCTAGGGGAGGCCTAGAGTGTTACAGCCCAGCCCCACTTCTCAAGCCTGGCTTCTCTGCTTCCTGTTTGCCCCCCATGATGTAACCAACTGCCTCATGCTGTGACATGGTCATAAGCCAAGTTGTCATGCTTAGGACACCATGAAGGACTGTTTCCTGGAACTGTGATCCCAGCTCTCTTCCCATAAGCAGTTTCTGTCAGATATTCTGTCACAGAAATGAGAAAGTTACTAATCTTCTCCTTAAGCAACCGCTCACTATACCTGAGGTATGCTAGGGAGGTGATCGAGCCCAGCAGATCCTCTGTAGTTCTCACGGGAGAAATTGACAAGCCACACAGGGTGAAATAATTTCTTCTTCTTCTTCTTCTTCTTGTTATTATTATTATTATTATTATTTACATCCTGACTGCAGTTTCCCCTTCCTCCTCCCAGTCCTTTCCCCCACCTCTGCTCTCCCCCATTCACTCCTCCTCCATATCTATTCAAAAAAGGTCAGGCCTCCCATGGATATCAAATTGCAGTAAGACTAGGCACCTCCCCTCCGCTTCTATTAAGGCTGGACAAGGCAACCCAGTATGAGAAATAGGGTCCCAAAAGCCAGCAAAAGATTCCAAAGGGTAGAATCCTACGGCTTTGTTTATGTAATAGCAACAGATAGAACCATCTCCCACCCATTCTGCCTGAACCTAAAGCTCTTGGCACCTTCTCTTTGACTCATGCTCCAGTAGAAACCTCCTCACCCATGATCGTGCAAGCAAGCCCAATGAAACTAAGTGGATCACAAACAAAATATGAAAGTAGAAGGGGGGTTGTTGGAAAGAAGGGGTTAAACATGAGTGGGGGGAGGGGGAGTGAAAGGAGGTGATAGAGTTAAAAATGATCAAAATACATTATATACATGCCCGAGTGTCAAAGAATAATAAAAAGAATTTGTTTCCACAATTAGGGGATTTTTATAAACAATTCCATCAATCCAATCAACTGGCTAATTGATCAGATTCTTATTTCCATATGGGGTGGGAGTGCCTTTATTCTCTGCTTTAGTTAGAGATATGGAAAAGCCAAAGCTTTTTTTCTGATACGCCATTTGGGGAAGGAATTGCAAAGAGGTACTTGCATCCACAGAGCAGCTTTGCTAGGGCTGCCTGGATCTCAGAAGAACCGGTTAAGTTCAGCATTGACTTACATTTCTGTAACATCCCCCCACCCCGTCTTAAGACATCAGGAGGCCCACCAGGTATTAGTAATTAGATTTGACTCTGCTGGTGTGTACACTGTGCCTGAAGAGTGCTATATGATGCAAGTCTCACTGCAGGTGACCGAGCAACCACAACAGCCCCAAACAGATGGCTGGCACTGAATAAATAATAAATAGTTGACAAATAAACAGATAAAGGACTAAGTGAACTTGGAAACAGAATTGCAGTATTAAATTTTTATTGGAAAAAAAAAAGCACTTAGTGTACCTTTCCCAGAGTGCATTCAGTGAACACATTATCTTTACAGAATCTAGTACAAAATGAGGTCATCATTCTTTTCACATACCAGTCTCTCCACAGTGAAGTTCAGTGACTGGCCAGAATAAATGCAGTATATACAGCGAGACACAGAGTGGAGAGCCCTGCCAGTCAGGTCAGACATCGGAATCTACTTCTCCAGTTCATTCATTTGTATTTAGTTAAACTAGCAATAGAAAAGCCCAAAGAAAGTGACTTCATTTGATCTTCCTCTGGGTTCTCAACTCTCTGTATATTATTGAGTCTTGATTATTCAGAGTTAAATTGGGCAAGGAATAAACAAATCCCAGGTAAAATTATTTTCCTTTTAGTCAATTAATTAATTCCTCATCAACTTCTTCCAGAGCCAGTAACTGTTAAATCAATTTATTTGATCTCATTTCTCAACTCCTAGGATAATGAGGTCAAAAATAGGCCAGAGAAAATCAGAGAAGGAAAGTAAAAGCCCCATAGTCTATATGTAGACAATCATTCCACTCATAATCAGAGGGCATCTGGGTAGTTCACAAAGACACTTCTGTGATGGGCTGAAAAGTGCTCCTCCCATATAGCAATGTTGTATCTCTTTCCCTTTGCTGTGAAAAAAGTACCTCCCCCCTCCTAGAAAACCCACAATAACAAAACTCAAGGAAGGAAGAGTTTGTTTGTGTTCACAGTTTGAGAGAAGTCATGGTGGTAGGGATCAAATGTCTGGTCAGATTGTGTCCACAGCCAAGAGGTAGAGAGAGGAGGATGCTGGTGCTCGGCTCACTTCTTAAATTCAGTCTAGGGTCCCAGCCCATGGGATGGTGTTGTCCACATTCAGAGTGGATCTTCCCTCCTCAGTTCAAGCTCTCTGAACCTGCCTGTACAGACATGAGTGATGGCATGTCTCCACTATCCCAGGCTGACTACCAAGGTTAGTCACTACACAGGTCCCAATTCAGGGCTGTATGCGTAAGCCTAGAAGAGTCGGTGTAGGTGGGGAACTTTGCAAGTGAAATTAAGGATCCCGAGATAGGAAAGTGTCTTGGAGTATCCAAGTGAACCCTAAATATACTTATCTGTACTTTTTGGAGAGAGGCAGAAGGGGAGTTGACACGGAGGGGAGGGGGAAACAGGATGACGTAGAAGAGGGAAATTTGAAAATGCTGGCTAAGCCCATGCTTGAAGTGCTGAAGCCACGAGCCTAAGCATGCTGGAGCTACCAACATCTCAATAAGAAGGGACAGGCTGTGTCCTAGAGCTGAACGAGCCTTGCCCTGGTAGCACCTTGATTATCTCCGTGACACTGATTTTGAGCCTTGGGAGTTTGGAATTGAGAGAATAAACTCCCATTACTACCAAGTTTGTGGTCATTTATTCTAAGAGCCACAGGAAACTAACAGTTCTTTAGGCTTCTAGTCTCCGGGCATATGCATGGGTTTCTGCCTAGGGAACTTGTCTCAGTTACTTTTCTACTGTTATGACAAAGCACCATGGGCAAGGGAGCTGCTAGAAGAAAAGCATTTAATGGGGCTCATGGTTCCTGAGGAGTAGAGCCCATGGTCATCATGGCGGTGAGCATGGCCACAGGCAGGCAGGTGTGGTGCCATAGCAGTATCTGAGGGAGAGAGAGAAAGAGAGAGAGAGAGGCAGAGAGAGAGACAGAGACAGAGAGACAGAGACAGAGAGAGACACACACAGAGAAGAGCTAACTGGAAACGGCATGAAATTTTGAAGCCTCAAAGCCTGACCCCAGTGATATACCTCCTCCAACAAGGCCATGCCTCCTAATCCTTCCCAAACAGTTCCACCAACTGGGGACCAAGCATTTGACTATATAAGCCTATGGATGCCATTCTCATTCCAGCCACCACAGCACTCTGGAAGCTTTGCTTCTCTGTCTCTGTCTCTGTCTCTCTGTGTCTCTGTCTCTCTCTCTCTCTCTCTCTCTCTCTCTCTCTCTCTCTCTCTCTCTCTCTCTCTCTCTCTCTGCCTGGTGCTTATAAATCAGATGTAGGCTCTCAGATACTGCTCCAGTACAAAACCTCACGCTTATTGCTTATAACGCTGTTAGCGCTCTCTTTCTCCCCCAAATTCACCTCACGTCTTTAACCTTAAATGTGATGGTCTTTGGAGGTGAAGCCTTTGGAAGATAGGCTGCGATGAGATTATGAAGTTAGAACCTTCGCTGAAAACAGGAAGAAATGCTAGGCCTTGTTTGGCTCTGGTGATGCTTTCTCTCTTTCCAAGTGTGGCTTAGCCAGAAAGACCATGTGAGCTTGCAGCAAGGAGATGGCTACCTAGAAGCTGAATTTTAAGATGCTTCTGTGGAAAATAACCAAGGTGACTGCTACTTTGTTACCTGCTGATTTCAGAACTGTGGCAAAAGCAAAGTCTTTTGTTTAAGTCACTCTGTTGGGGATATTCTGTTACAACCTGGGTGACTAGGGGAAGGAATCCCTGCAGCAGGGGAGGATGAAAGGTTATAGCATCAAAGCCAGGAAGGATGATTTCCCCTACATGGAAGGGAGATCTATGCTCCGAGACTGCCTGTATCCCAGGTAAGCTCCAAGACTCAGGGAGAAATGACTACATGGAGGAGAGGGATGACATAAAGTCTGACTGTTAAGCCTGGTCCATAAGACATGGTCTTTACTCTTGACTAGAAAGTACAAAGCTATCACGAGGTCACTCAGGTGCCCATGCCACAGGTCTCGGTGGGGACTGTGACTGACTGGCACACACAGGCTTGGGCTCCATTTTCTGTGGCTGTCACAGCATCCTGCATTACTAGAAACAGGGAGGGCAGATGTTCATGGCCTACGGGGAATATTCCAACTTTGTAGTGGGTTTAGATTCTTGGGATCTAGATTAAGTTGTTTTAAGTAAAGAACAGCATTTTCATTTGTTTGCTTTTCAAGACAGAATCTTAAGTAGTCCAGATTGACCTCAAACTTGGAGACGGCCTTGAACTTCTCATCTTTCTGCCTTCACTTCCCAAGTTATTCAGATTACACACACGTGCCGCCATACCCAGCTTGGAATAGTGTTTTACTATTATTATACATCAGTTTACGGATATATATTTCTGTCTGGTCCAGCAGGGCAGTCTACTGTATACCTCATGATCCAGATTCCTTGGTCAACCCTGTGCTGTCCAAAGCCACCCCAGACATGTGGGTTTTCATCTAACTGATACTGCTCCTTCCACAAACCAGAGCCAGCACATATTAATCTCTTCTCAGTAGGAAACCCACCTTGCCTCTTCTACTCAGAGCATCTCCCACGAATGCACCAGTCTTTCTACCTCCATGATGTAGGCAGTGCTATACTGTGCTATACACAGTGCCTACTTTGCTGTAATGTTCAATGTCTGTCCCTCAGCTGACCATGACTCTGGACAGCAGAGGCTCACTGTGTATTGGAGTTCTTATGGCAAAAGCCTGGGCTCTGGCAGCTCTAAGCAGGATAAGCTAGGATGTCTGTCCTGATGTGCAAATTAGAGAGCCCAGTCAGGGCAAAAAGCAGAGAATGGAGACTTATCCAATGAGGCCTCACTGGGAAGAGGAACAGATAAAAGGGTACAGTGACCCCAAGTTTGTCTTTGGGGTACCTATATGAACTTTAACTTTAGTTGAGGAAGAGCTGGAGCAGGGAGGAAGAGGTCTGCACAATTAGCATGCTTGGTCAAGGTGGGGTCTATCTCAGCTCTGGTCCTAAAATGTGGTCCATAGAAGTCCTGACTTAGGGGGACAAGCTGGTTCTCAGACGATCGTTTCCACACCAGGGTGCAACCTCACCGTCATGGGTCTCTTCTGGGAAACTGTGTGGTCTCTCCTGTGAGGTTCAGGTGCTCTGAGAATCCAAGGTGATTGAGTGGGAGACGTTAAGGACAATGACCTACTTCTGAGCCATCAGCCAAAGTAAAGGAGACAGAGCGCCACTGAAAGAAGACATTGATGCCAAGCTTCCATTCTGCTTTTAGTTACTCTGAGAGCCCAAGTGAGGAGGTAGCGATTTTTAGCAAAAGCGTTTCCTAAGTGGGTTTTGTCTTCGGTACAACCCTGACCTTGAATCCTGTCCCCTCCCACTCTGCCCCAGTGCATCCTAACATCTTCACCTTGGAACTGACTTGAATTTTATCCAAAGACAGGCTCAAGTCAGCAAGAGGAGGCGGGGAACCACTGCAGTGAACTACACTGAGGATCTTGGGAAGAGGTGGGTCTTAATTTGGATCCACACACTGTGCTTTGCAAACAGACCAGCACTCTAGAGGTCCCCAATGGCCTTCCACATTCACAGAGCATGATCCCGTCCAGGGAAATTGTACTGAACACATTCTTTTAATATAATAAATAAATAAATAAATAAGTCAGCTCATTAATATGGGCTTCATTACTCCAGAATTGGAAATATTTATAGCCTACATCTGCAAGTGCTTTATTGTTTCCAAAGCACCTGTTTTGTCTTAACACAATCTTTTCAGGTACGTAGGAACCCCAATCTCAAGAAAGGAGAGGATGTGGTAGTTTCATTCCCATGACCAATTACCTGACAAGAAGCAACTAGACTTATTTTGCCTCAAGGCTGGAGTATAGAATCAACTTGTGGGGTGCGGGTGGCTCTCAGACAGGAAGGTCATGAAACTGCTTGCTCACACAAAACACAGGAAGTAGAGCTTTGGCATGCCCCTGGCTTTTCCTTCTTTTTCTTTGGTGCTGTCCACTTTCAGAGTGGGTCTCCCTGGTTCAATGAATGCTTTCTGGAAACAGCTTCCTAGAAACACAGAAGTGTGTCTCGCTGATAGCATATGCATTTATTTTTAAAAAATATTTATTACATGTATTTATTCATATGTGTTGTGTGGGCATGTGTATGTGTGGTGGTCACAGGGCAACTTTCAAAGGTTAATCATCTCCTTCCACAGGCTTGGCCACAAGTGCTCTTATCCATTGAGCCACCTCACAGGCCCTAGGCAGTTCTGAATTTAATAAAATTGACAACTAAAATGAACTATAAAATGGAAGAGAAGGTATTTAGCTGTGACCCTGGTCCTCTTTTAATTTTGTTTCTTCAGTAGACCAGAGTTGATTGCCAGGGATTGTCAAGTCAATTAGGCATCGTTTAGTTGCAGACCTCACTCATCCTGGATTTTCTCTAAACTTTTGCTCCCAGATAATAAGATTGAAACCAAACTTTATTAAGCAAGTTGAGGATGTAAATTGAGGATTTTAAATCAACTAAGTGGATAAACTTGGGAAGTCTGCTGTAGGCATCATTTGTAAAATGGGAAGAGAGAGATGGCTCAGGCTGTTAATTTTGAAACAGGGTCTTACTAAACAGTCTCAGCTGGCCTGGAATTCATGGACATCCAGCCCCTGAGTGCTGGAAATGAAGGCGTGCATCACCACATCTGGCCAATTGCTAACGTACTTACCACATAAGCATGCAGCCTTACACTCCATCCCCGGAATGCACACGGGCAAAAGGCTGGTGTGGTGGTGTACATGTAATCCTAGGCGGGCAGAGACCAGTGGCTCCCTGGGGCTTTGGGCCAGCCAGTCTCACTTGATCTGTGAGATCCAAGTAAAAGTGGCCTGAGCCAATAAACAAGATGGAGAGAGACTAAAGAAGACACCAGAGGTTTACCTCTGGCTTCCAGATGAATGTACACACATGCGAGTGTACAGCACACACACACACATTTAAAAAAAAAAAAATCCCAGTGGTATTGGTGAGCCAACAGTCAAAGAATATTGATTAGTCAGCCAACTGAGATAATTATTTTTGTTTATTTGCTGAAGAAAACTCTCAAAGGTCCTTTATCACGCAACACTTGATTAGCCTATCTTGAGTTCACGTATACTTGAAAGTAGTAAAAATTGGATTTTTTTGAAGTGGAGTCCATAACTCAAACTTTGTATTGATTTAGTCTGGTCTCCCACCCAGTTAGTTCTTATAAAGTGACACTTGATTATATTTCTCTGCTTGCCTCTGCTCTGAAACAGCAGCACACACAGTCATCTGACTTGATCAAAAAAGCCCAAATCCCCAGCTTTCATAGAAAAATAGAGACGCCTTGCCCCATGCAGCAGAAATGAATGGTGCGGGCATTCATCTTCTAAAGAAAATTGAAGGGCTCGAAGCATCACATGCCATGAATTATGAAAGAGCCCAATAGTGGCTTATAAGATTTTAGGACGAGGCACGGAAGGGCGAAGAGTGCTGTAAAAGGGAAATAAAAGGGAAGGGTTTTTTAATGGAAGACTTGTTTTTAACAGAAAAGAAATCTGTCTTTTCTGAGAGATTTCCCAAAGCACAAAACTGTGAAATACAAAAGAAAGATTAAGAAGATTTTATTTAAGATAATAGATCCATTGCTCAGGGTCAGGGTCACATGATTGGGGAGAAAGGGGGGAGGGGAAGAGGAGCCAGAGGAGGGGGGTAAAAGAAAGAGGAAGGGGAGAAAAATAAAGGGAAGGAGGGGGCGAGAGGAAGGAGGAAGAAAGACAGCTGTGAAATAGAAGATAGCTGAGGAGATTTGGTGCTCCCTAGCTTCTGGCCCACAGGCTTTGGTGGGACCCTCCCTAGCCCTTGGTCATGGCACCAGTCTTACAAAACAATGATCAAAACCCAATTTTCTTGCAAGACTTGTTGTCATGTTTAATATTCTTCCTCTGCCTAATTTGCATGCTGGGAGCTTCCTGGGTTATATATAAAAAAAAAAAAAAAATTCTCCTTAGTAAAGACACAGTACACTTGTGTTGCCCCACCATCAGGAGGACGAGGCAGGAGGATTCCTTGAGCCCAGTTTGGGAACCAGCCTGGGCAATATAGCAAGATCCATCTCTAGAAAATAAAATTTAAAAAATTTTGGCTGCTTCCTGAGTTTTAACCCTTGCGTTTTTTCTAGGGTGACAGTTTGCATGAGCATGGGTGGGGACTAAGAAGGGACTGAAGAGTCAGCCTGCCAGCCTTTCACCAACAACAGCATGGCAAGTGCCACCTGCATGGAGTATTCTATCGGCTTAGGCAGCAACAGAGGCTCCTTGGCTATGAGGACACTAGCACAGGAGGCCTTCTTCTCTAATAGTGACCATCACAGACTTCCTGTCCCTACCCAACTTTCAAGCTCACCAATACATTGTTCTTGCAGTATGTTCTGCCCCTTGGAGGTCCCTCTCCCCTGTTTCCGCTAAACAACATGCTCCAAACAGACCAAGTATTCCCATAGTTGAATGCAATTTCAGGTCAGCTCAAGAGTTAACATTCAGATTCTGCCTGGGCATGCCTAAAATCCTAGCACTTTGGGCATCAGAGGCTGGAATGTTGCAACTTCCAAGGCCAGCCTGGGCTACATGGTAAGTTCCAGAGTATCCTGGGCTACTGAGTAGAACCCTGTATCAAAAACAAACAAACAAACAAACAAACAAACAAAAACAAAACAAAGAAAACTTCACATTCAATTTGACTAGGTCTGGTAGGGTCTGAAAGTCTGAGTGGCTACCAAGGTGACACAGATATTGCTGGCCCAGGTCTGTGTGTGGCTTTGAGTAGCAGGCTTCTAGTCAAGGTGACCCTTGTAGTCAGCTTTCTTCATTTGTAATTTTGAGACATGGTCTCTCACTGACCCCAGAACTTGTTGATTCTGCTAGGCTCCCAGCTCTGCCTACCCACCTGCACCCCAGGCTGTGGTTATAGGCATATACCACTGTGCCTGACTTTGTTTAGTGACTTTTGGGGATTGAATGTAGATCCTCATGATGGCAAGGCAAGGATTTCACTGACTCAGCCATCTCCCCGTCCCCATCCCAAATGTGGGCAATTGGCTATCCATTTCAGAGTTTAGGGACACACAAGCCCATGCTTGTGAAATCTGTAGGACTAGGTTGGCCTGGGAACTTGTTCTCTCCCTGTAAAATGGGCTATCATCATCACCACATGAAGAATGAGGTGGAGAGAAATGGGACCATGTTTGTTAAATATAAACGACCAAGTGCTTTATGTAAGTATTGATTAATCTGTAACATCTGTCAGACGTTTAAGAATGTGTTTAATGGGAGGACTGTCTGTGCCTATCCTATAGGGAGGAGACACTGTCCACATCTGGGGGTGCACTGAGGGGCCCTCAGGAAGCATTTTACAGATGGTGTGCTCACAGGTAGATTGCCAAACTCCACTTTCTTACTGTGGGATTTCTTTTCTAAGACATGATAGCTACAGACTCCTTGGGGGTCCCTGAGATCTACCCATCTACCCTTTATTCTCTCTGTTGTTGTTTCATTGTGAATACCTTTCTCCAGAGACCTGGCTTTTCTCTTGAGCTTGCCCTTTCAAGTCCTTATTTGAATATTCTTCCCTCGACACTGACCATCTAGAGGAAATGTTAGGAGGAACATTTTTTCTGGAGTTCTTCTGCATCTATTGACAAAAAGATGCCTAGTTGCTGTGCCCAAGACTTAATACCAATAGTGACAATGTATGGCCACAACTTCTATACCCAGACTTAACCTTGGTTCTGAGGCAAAGAGAGGATATGAGGCACTGGCTATGTAGATATTTGATGTGAAAAATGTTCATATTTAGAAAGACTCTCCAGTTATACCAGTGACAGAAAAAGTGTGACAACAGTCACTTTATTTAAAATTAACGATCTATCTAAATTGCTACTGGAGCTTGCTGTTAATTCCTTAACTTCATCTTTCCATTGTGTAAGAGGAACGAGGCTCTAGAATTGGTCATCATTGCAGGGTAGATCCTGGTCAGCTTAATGTAGTTACAAATCTGTCGTGTCAGTTCTATCGCCAATTGCTTTAGGAACACAGGCCTGGGTTTTTTGAAGGTGGTCAACGATTGGGCATGTGACTCCTGACTAGGCCCAGTCAGGCTGAAAGCAACTCTTTCTCAATCTCCAAAGCCTAGGAGGGAACCGTGTGATGGGGGAGGTCCTTTTGTGTATATGTTTGTCTTATTGGTTGATAAATAAAGTACTGTTGGCCAATAGGAAAACAAGATAGGTGGGACTAGGAGTCAAGGAGGATTCTGGGAAATGTAGTAGAGATCCAGGTAGGAAGTGACATAGGCAGACTCAGATATAGGCAGGGAAAAGAAGGAAATCATCCTCTTTCTCTTACTCTTCCTCCTATTCTCTGCTCTGCAGTCATCATGTAACCACCAGGAAGACAGGACACATTCTGCCTTCGTCCTCCATAAGATAAGTCTTATGATTATGGTTGATAATTAAGACTGAGCTAGCAGATGAGAAATCCTAGTCATTGGCCAAGCAGCATTTGTACCTAATATAAATCTCTCTGTGTTACTTGGGACCTTAACATGGCAGTGGGTGGAACTTGAGTGGCTGGTGGAAAGCACCCAGGTGGCAGCAGGGCTCGGGTGGCTTTGGTGGAAAGACTTATCATTACAACCCTGAAGCCATCTTTTTCCAGAGAAGCCCCCACTGCAACCTTGAAAAGTCTGCCTTAAGCACTACTTGGGATAGAGTGAGCTCTTGTGTCCTGATGCTATTCTCAGTTGGTCAACATGGAATTGCCTAAAGGCCAGCTTCCTGATAGGATACTGGGAGCATCTTGAGGGATAATCCATTGATTTCCAGACTTCTGTTATGAAAAAGAAAAACTATTTTACTCATTTCTTTATTTAACAAATATTATTCAGGTACTTACTGTGTACCTGGGTCAGTTCTAACTATTGAGAACATAGCATAGGTTGAAGTACAAAAAGATAACATTGATTCATCACAGTCAGTGTAAGCAGAGGATTATATAAAAGTGTGTCAGCTATGATGGAACAATTACAGTTAAGCATATAGGTTTTACAATGATGGAGGCCTTTGTGTGGTTCTTCTATCTAGTTGTGAATAATTTACTCTCCTCATGGTGGTGTCTTGGGAAGGTTTACCAGCCACAACAACAGCTTGTATTTCCTTCTAGCTTTTAATGGAGGGCAAGGCAGGGCCTATGGAAGAGCCTCAGAATCCCACTGTGTGTAGTGTGTCTCCCGCCCCTCTTCTTCTGTCACCTTGCCTGAGTCACATTTTTTTTATCCTAAATTCATCGATAGTGTCTGTGATGGTACCTTGATTGTCAACTTGACATGATTTAGGACCACCAAGGAGACAAACCCTGAGGTGTATCTGTGAGAAAGTTTTCAGAGACATTTGACTGAGGAGGAAAACCTATCCCGACTGAGATAGCACAGTCCTTGGACTAGGTGCCAGGTGGAATGAAAAGGGATAAATCCAGTAGAGAACCGGCATTCACCTTTCTCCATTTCCTTGCTGCCAACACAGTGTGACCAGCTGCTTCCCATATGGCTGTCACCATAACTTCCTTGTCATGGTCCAAAATAAGAGTCATTTCCTTTAGATGCTGTCTTAGTTAGGGTTCCTAGTGCTGTGAAGAGACACCATGACCATGGCAATTCTTACAAAGGAAAAAACGTTAGTTGGAGTGGCTTACATTTTCAGAGGTTTAGTCCATTATCATCATGGTACAGCACAGTACTGTGCAGGCAGACACCGTGCTGGAGAAGGAAATGAGAGTTCTACGTCTTGCAGGCAACAGGAAGTGAACTGAGACACTGAGCAGTATCTTGAGCATACATAAGACCTCAAAATCTGCCTCCATAGTGACATACTTCCTCCAACAAGGCCACACCTACTCCAACAGGGCCACTCCCTTTGGGGGCCATTTTCTTTCAAACCACCACAGATGCTCTTGTCTGACATTTTGTCATAGCAGTGAAAAAAGAAACTAATTCATACTCTAAATGCCAATCAGTTACAATGTCACAAACACCTGCTAGTCTTCATTTCACTTGGAAATTCTTTAATTCTTCTTAAGAAAATATGTTAATCATGAAATATATATTTAACAGAGCTGTTCGAAGATGGAAGAAAAAACACTGAGAACTCCTGTAAAGCCCCATAAGTACAGAGGATGCTTCTCTTCACCAGCTTTCACTCATTATTCCTGATCATGCAACATATATGAAGGACATTTGAGATCATAAGCACACAGTCCCACGGTCACCCAACCATTATTACAATGCAATGTTACACATTAAATATTCATGTTGAATGTTTCAAAAGCATTTAATGTGGGCTCGAGAGATGACTCAGTGGTTAAAAGCCCTTGATTTTGCAGAAGACTTGGGTCCCATTCCTAACACTCATGTGACAGCTCACAAGTATCAGTTCCAGGGCAACGAATGCCCACTTCTAACCTCTGCAGGCACTAGGCATGCATGTAGCGCTCAGACATTCATATACATAAAACAAATACATGTTTTTAAAAAAATCACTTAATTCATTATAGTAAGAAGAAGCTTGTGACCAAATTATTTCTCTGATGTCATCAAAATTTATATTAAAAACTGTCTCTATTGCTGTGTGACAGCGTGACAAGACTTTCATGGTCTAGGCAAGCTCTGCTGCCATCAAATGTGAGTCCCCAAGGCAACAGCAGCTTCATCTCCAGGCTGCTTGTCTTCCCAGGGCTGAGTAAGAAATGAACATGATAAAGCACCCTACAACAGACATGATTCCCCCAAAAAAGATGCACTCCAGAACTGCCACGTTGCTGACTGGAATTTTGACTCTTGAGGATTTCCAGGAAGATAGGAATGTCCTCCGTTTCAGGATATTCATCTCGTATTTTGTTTTGTACTCCAGATTCTGGAATGTGAAAACTCTCTCCCTTTCCCCAACCTCTTCTCAGCACACCTTGTCAGCCACCCTCAAACACTAGCCTTGCATAGACAGCTGAAATTATCCAGTATCATTCTTTGCCTCAAGCAAAACAGAGTACATGATTTAGAAAAATATCTTTTTTAAAAAAACCAAGGCGCCATGCTAAATCCTTGTCTCCATCTCCCGATTGCCATGGTCACAGATGCGCTCCCATCATGCTTTGCTGGACAAGATCATTGATTCACATCTGAATTGTGAGTTAGAGCCTGACATACTCACATGACTATAAAAGCTAGAAGACTCTGGAATGCCAAGCAGTTACAAACTATGTAACCACAGCCTCAACAAAAAAGTAGATGTCTGGACTCTATCCTGTATAAACACATACAAGCATAATGTATGTATATATGAGAAGCCTGGGCTTGAACAGCTTTCAGAAGCACCATGGCAGAGTCTGCTGTGTAGACAGCTCCTTTGGGAAAGTGCCAACGCCCAAGTATTTGCTGATATAGATCAAGTAGCCCATAGTTCCCTGCCTTCATACACTTCTGGGGAGAAGGGCTGGAGAAAAAAAAAGCAAGACAGAAATTTCAACCTACAAGTGACAAAATTATAAACATGAATCAACTCACAAGTCAGCCATATGAACTGAGTTTTTGCCAGAACAACCGGACAGGAAGGTTTTGTATCAGAATGGGACACAGAGAAAAGGTGTCCCCTTGAGTTTTGCAAATTTGACCAGGAAGTTGCTGTCTACAAAATACTGTTACAATGCCTGGCACATGGTATTCACCCCACAGTCGTTAACTTTAAGCTGAGAACAAACTGGATCTAATATACGAGCATCATGCTGCCTTTGGGTTTCTGACCAGAGGAGGAGTGCCTTGCAACAATTTTAGTCTATCTCTTTAAATCTTCCCCTTTATTCTCTCTTCTCCTTTAATAGTCTGCAATGAGATGTAGAGAAGAGCCCCTCATCCCAGTCTCCAGGCCCCTTATTAACCTTTCATAGTTTTTATCTCTTTGTCTCTCAGTTCTGCATTTTGAGCCATTTCTTCAAATCAATTTTTCAGTTCACTAGTTTCTGTTTTAAATTGAGCTTAAGCTGCAGTTTGGAACTCCTTTACATCTTATGAAAATTTTAGGAGTTGAGATATTCCTTGCCTTAGTCTATTACTTTCATTCTTTTGTTCAGATATTAAATCTCTTTTATATCTTCAAATAATTAAACCTTACTCAATGCTTTTTGTGTCATCAATATTTAAACACATTCTGGATTTGATGTTTTTACACCTTGTTGCCGCTGGGCACCTGTGTGTGGTGGCTTGTTCTTTGTGTTGTGTGACTCAAATTTGTAGTTACCAGTAATACTACTTGAAGGACTGACGAGTAATTCTTTCTGGTTTTTCTAGAAAGTGTTTACACCTCCGCACTTTCTTTTGTGGTACTGAGAATCAAATCTAGTATGTTGGCTTCTTCTAGGCTCCTGGAAACATGACCAATCCACGGCACTTTAAAACTAATTCGTTTGAAGGTTAAAGATAGCAAAGGAGAGGGCTTTTGGTGGAAATTCTACAGGAGAGTCAGCTTTCAACTGCAATTTTCCTCCCTTCACCCGGGGCCAGGCTGGAGGCAGCATTTCCCAGGGAGGTTTATTCCTGATCTTCCCTTTCTAAAAGCGAGTTCAGTGGCACCCCAGATCTATAGTGTCCCTCATGGCATCCCCACTCTGGACTGGGCCCTGTCTTCTTTTCTTCCTGTACCCTAGGCACCAGTCACTTGGCTGCCGCTCCACCTGACAGCCACTGGGAGTGTTGCTCACATCTTCACGTCACTCCTACTCTACCTTAACTTCCTCGTCAGCCTCCTTTCTTCACTGTTTGCTCAGTAATGCATTTTCAGAAATTTCAAAAAATCGTATCCAGTATTTGAAGTTCTTGCAAATCGATAATTGAGCTGTAGGAATGGCAGAAATAGAAGACTTCTTCGTGTTAGCTACCACTCTCAAAATTCATTAAGGGCTTTCAAGAATCAGGGTGGGGTTGGGGGAGCCGTGTGACGAATGCCTGCTTACAAACAACCATCCTCGTTCACAGAAGCCACATTTGAACTCACTTGCCTTATCCTCATTTTTCAGTGTTCTTATATAAGAAATAGAAAAGACACATTTGTGAAATTCTTTGCTTTGTCTGTGTGAGTGCTCACACTCCAGTGCTCGAACTGAAGGCCTTGAGCAACATGCGGTATCTACCACCAAGCTACACACCCCCAGGGGAGCTCTTTGCTTTTTGAAAGAGTGCTGGTCCTTTAAGTTTCTGCAAATGCTGCAAAAATCTTGCTGAGCCAGAGGACCGCATAGAAGCAGAAGCCATGTCCCGTCCTGGTGTTGATTTAGAAGCTGACAGGAAGCTGGAAATGGGATTCTTCCACACACCCCAAAGATGGAACATTGCTTAATAGTGTTAATGCTTCTAAGGGAAACTTGAGAAATCACCCGTCAGAGGACAGTGACATCACTCACAAAAGCAATAGTCTCAATAGAGATCTTAAGAGATGGCCATGCCAGTACACATTTTAAAGTTCCTCAGTTTCCTGGGCTGAATTTTGAGAAGACAAGACTTTCTGCCTCAGTTACCCCAATGGCCATACTGCATGTAAGACAGAGGCCCATCCAGAGTGGGGACATAATGAAGGACACTATGTGACACTGGAATGCCTTGGTATTTTTCTCATAGTAAAGGTGAACCAGAAATAAACCCCAAAGGAAAAAGCTACTTCCAGTTTGACTGTGGGTCAAGGGTAGAGGCTTGGAAACCACTTCCTACTTCATGCTAAAATGTTGACCGGCTTGCCCTTATTTTATTTTTTATTTAATTTTTTTTCATTTTGTTTTAGAGACAAGGTCTCTCTATGTAGTCCTGCCTGTCTTGGAACTATCCATATAGATCAGGCTGGCCTTGAACTCTCAGAAATTCACCTGTCCACCTGCCTCTGCTTCCAGAATGCTGGGATTAAAGATATGGGCCACTGACTGGCCCTTTAAGTGCGTGCGTGCGTGCGTGAGTGCGTGCGTGCGTGCGTGCGTGCGTGTGTGTGTGTGTGTGTGTGTGTGTGTGTGTGTGTGTTCACATATGCTGTGGTGATGAATAGGAATAGCTCCCATAGGCTCATACGTTTGAATGCTTAGTTATCAAGGAGTGGCTCTACTTGGGAAGGATAAGAAGGTGTGGTCTTCTTGGAGGAAGTGTCATTGGGAGTTAGCTTTGAGGTTTCAAAAATCCAAGCCAGGCTCAGTGGCTTTCTCCTCCTTCTGCCTACAGACTCGGATACAGAACACTCAGCTATTTCCACGGTATCATGTTTGCTGCATGCCACCATGCTCCCCTGCCATGATGACAATGGGCTAAACCTCTGAAACTGTAAGCAAACCCCAATTAAATGCTTTCTTTTATGAGTTGCCATGGTCATGGTGTCTCTTCACAGCAACAGAACACTGGCTAAGACATATACAAACAATAAATTTGGTCACATTCACCCTTAACTCTTCTCACATCCGCCCTTTAATCCCTACCTCTTCTAATTCCATGTCCTATATTTTTTGTCATAACCCATTGAGTTATGACAAATTAGTGTTCCACACTTACACGTGGGTATAGGGCCATCCACTGGAGCTTAGTTGACCTACTGGGGGCCATATTCTTAATGTTAACTGACTGTCTCTTCCCTAGCAGCCGTCATCTCTCAATAGTTCTTGATAAGGGGAGGGAGCTTGTGAGGCCCTCCTTCCTCCATGCCAGAATATTGACTGCTTTGAATTTGTACAGGTCTTGGGTGGACAATCCCTGATGGAGGATGACCTTCCGTATGCTGTGAATATGTGTTTCTCTTATTGGTTGATGAATAAAGCTGTTTTGGCCAATTGACAGGCAGGGTGCTGCCAGGCAGGAAGTATAGGTGGGGCTACCAGACTAGGAGACTTCCAAGAAGAGAAAAGGCAGAGAGATTAGAGAGAAGAAGGAGCAAGCCACTGCCACACCTAACCTTCTTAGTATCTCAGCAGACAAGAGAGCAAGTTCCTATTTCTCCCTGCTTATATCCTGTTTCTGTCCAGCTATCTCTCTTCCTGTCTGTCTGTAGGGTTAGTTAGTGGTAAGCTCCATTCTCTGACCTTCGGACAGGCTTTATTTGTACAAGCAAGATATGGGCACAGATCACAGCTGCTGTGAACTCATGAGTGCAGAAATCCTAGCATGTTCAGAAAATACGCTGATCCCCCAATTCCTCTGTCTCTTATAGCTTTCTGGCTCTTCTGCGATATTTCCTGAGTCTTAGTGTTGGGGTGTGGGAACAGTGTGACGTTGATGTCCCATTTATGGCTTAAAACTCCCTAGATACTTCTCTGTGCTTTCACCAGTTATAAGTCTCTGTGGTAACGTCTACTGCACAATGAAACTTTCTCTGATGAAGTCTGTAAGCTTCTGCTACTCTATGGGTATGGAGATAAAAATTGGGGGGACAGTTTGCTGCCACAGCTCTGTAGCAGAACAATAGTAGTAGGTTCACCCCTCCCTGGGGGCCAGTGAGTTCCCAAGTCATGAGTTCTTGATCAAATTTGCAGAACCAGAAATGTGTTTCCTACAGAGGAGTTGACCTTAAATCCAATCAGAAAGCAGATGGCTACCCCCGTTGGCGTTCATGCTACTGTTGTTTCCACGGGTATATTTTGCCAGAGTTCACAGCTGGGTGAAGCTGTGGATGACTTCTCCCTCAGCAGTCCTGCATAGACCTTCTAGTGTTGTAAAAGCTAGTCTGCAGGGAGCAAGCTTCCTGGTTAGCTCAAGATTGGTTTCCCCATGTCCTGAAACAAAAGTGTGTGGTATCTTCAGTAATTTGGTCTTACCATCAAGTTCTGGTGGACAACCCTGAGCCACAGCTCAAGGGGAGGTGTCCTCCATCTGCCACTGGGCTTTTGATTTGGCAGCCTAGGGAGTTTTAGGGGGAATATCATCTGTGTTGGATAACTCCAATTGATGCCCCCATATTCTCTCTGTCTCTGTCTCTCTCTATGTATATAAGAAGCTTATAAAAGAGTAGGTTTCCATACAGATTTTCCAAACACCATTTGCACTAGTTACCTTCCCCTTCCTCTCAGGTACTGACTGCACCCTCCTATCCCTCTCCTTGCTTGTGGATCCTTTCTCATTGCGGTTTGTATTTGCCTTCCTCTGGGGACTAGGGATTTCCTCCAGGCTGCTATTCCTGTGTGCCCATCATGAGAAAGGACTTGCTTATCAGGGAGGGCCTTTGATTTGGGGAGCTACTCAGTACTCATCCAGTTCTTCACAGGAAGATGTAATCCACCTTTGTTCTTTCTCTTTGAGCCCCACGATTATTGTGGGTGTCATCTAGTTCAAACATCATAAAAGACATTTAAAAAGAGCTGACTGGCCAGCTTCTGAGAGCTGGTGGGAAATTAGCTCCAGAGCTCCTCTCTGATCGGCCCTGCCACTGTGCAGGGTGTACAGGCTCAGTGTTAAAGATGGTGTCAGATAGAGGGGACCAAATGGTGCCGCAGATTTACAACAAGAGCAAATGCCTGCCTGTGGGCTGTGCTCAGGAAAATCCACGAGCTGTAGTGCAGCAGGGATGGGGAGTGCAGAATCCACAAAGCTGACAAAAATAGTTATAGATGCCCAGGGAGCCAGATTTCAGGTGGGAGCTTGATGGTTGCCATGAGCCAGGCTCTTAGAAGTCGTCTTCAAAGATTGGTGGTACAGCGTTGGTGGTATAGTGGTGAGCATAGCTGCCTTCCAAAGATGTGCTGCAAACTGAGAATTTCATACTCCGTTTTGTAAGCAAGTAAGCCCACCAAGAAATTACAGGCAGATCAGCATGAGTGCACTGTTCTGGGACAATGAACCTATACAACATAATCTGACTGTCTCTTGTTCGTGCCTTAGCACAAACTAGATCTTCAAAGGCCATCCCCAGCAAGTGTGCCTCTTCTCATGATGGGCACACATGCACTACATCATGGGAGGAATTCCTAGTCCCCAGAGAAAGGCAAATCAAAACCACATGGATCTCCATAAAATATGAAGTTCACTAATTTCAAATGAAGCAGTGAGATCTGAATCATGGAACACCGTGTTCTAAATTAAGCAATGGTGGGCTGGTGAGATGGCCTAGGGAATAAAGAAAGGTGTTTGATGCCCAGCCCGACGACCTGAGTTTGATCCCTAGGACCCTCATTCTAGAAGGATGTGTGTCCTCTGACCTTTCTTCACGCAAGTACCACAGCATGAGCATGCCCCACCATACTGGATTAATAAAATGTAAGAATAAAATAAGCAGTTATAGCTAATGAAAATTTCAAGTTTTACTGTAATTAGCCTATGAGTGGAGGACAGAGCTTCTAAGCAATGTTTGGCATTTTGAGAAGGTAAATGGCCCACCCCAAACCTTATTCCTGGTACAAAGCTCAGCTCTTTCTTCAGTTAGTGGGGTTTAAATGACTGAGATTTTACTGCAGAGTCTGAACAACAATGCTGGGTTGCGATTTCCACTGTGAATTGGTAATTATGCCATCCATCAGTCATAAGGATTGCTGTAGGAGTTAAATAATGCTTGTTACTGGTTTCTTTCACTTTTGTTCAGTAAAAGATCAAACTCCATAATATTTTGTGTCTTAATTTATATCTTAAAGTTGGAGACTTTCTGATGCAACCAAAAAGCATCCAATTGCACAACTATTAAGTCACTAGATTTTGGGGGCAGGGGGAATGCAGGTGTGTTGGTGTGTGCAGGTACACATCAATGTGGAGCCGTGTATGGAGAGGCCAGAGGACAAACTCAGATATCTTGTTCAGTCACACTCCATTCTCTCTCTCTCTCTCTCTCTCTCTCTCTCTCTCTCTCTCTCTCTCTTTCTCGTGTGTGTGTGTGTGTGTGTGTGTGTGTGTGTGTGTGTGTGTGTGTGTGTGTGTGTGTTTGTTATACACAAATGTATGCACATTCCCAAGTGTGTGCATCCAGGCTGAAATCAACATTATGTGACTTTTTTGATCACACATAAAGAGGCAGGTTCTCTCGCTGAACTCAGATCTCCACAATTTAATTAGCTTAGCTAGCCATCTTGTCCTGAAGGTCCTTTGTGCCTCCTGTGTGCTGGGATTACATGGGGCTGTCACACATGCCTGGCTTTTACATCAGTTCTGGGTACCCAAACTCTGGTTTTCATGCTGGTTGGGACTAACACTCTGGTCTCTCACATTTTACCAGCACTTGAAGATCAGCTAGGCAGGCTGGACAATGAACTGCAGGGATCTGTCTATCTCTTCCTTCCAGCTCTCGGGTTGTAATCAGGCCACCACTTCTAGATTTCCTATTGAGTTCTGGGAATCCAACTCAGGTCTTCATAATCCTATAGTAAATATTTTACCAACTGAGCCATCTTTTGAGTCTTTAAGTCAATATTTTAATTTTTCTCCTCTTTCTTTCCTTCCCTCCCTCTCCCAATCCCTTCCTTCCTTCTCTTAACAAAGAGAAAGTGAATCTGTTCAAGATGAGATGCCCAGTTAAAAAATATTTACTTCCTTAGGCTCTGTTGCAGGTAGGGATAGTCTTGTGACCTGACTGATAACATAATTGAGGACTCTGGGGAGGGAATTCCAGGAAAGTTACTGCGCCTCTCATAAAAAGAGTAGCCTGTGTGCCCACCTCATCCTTTTCCTGCTTGGAGTACAGACTACATGTGGTACCCATAGTATACCTCTCACAAATACTATGACTGAGCACCTGGCAATAATCATAGTCTAAGAAGTTGGAAGGATCTTTGTTGAGGGCCCTTAATGGCATCTTCATCTCTTCCCTGCTCTGGCGACATTTGGACTTTTTATTCAGATAACTGGGTTAAAGCCTCTGAAGTTGGCTTGTTGACACACGTGATGTGTAGCCATGTTACATGACACACTGTGGCCCAATACAGAGTCTTGATGGGTGGGAACTAAGCACCTAGTGAGGCTAAAAGAGGAGGCAGAGAGACGCCTGCACAATGAAATGGCTTTGTGTATAGAACACCAGGGGAAGGTCACCTCCTCCCATGTGTATCCATGGGAACACAGCTGGGCAGTCTGAGGCTCCTCCAACCCCCATATTCAGGCACATTTGGCCTCTGCTCAATTTACTTGGTGACTCTAAACATCTTGCCCAGATAGACTTCTGAGAACAATTTAAAACATGAATTAGAAGCTGCTTGACAAGAAACCATAACCCTTGAGTTATTAGCTACATGTCTGGCCACTCAGAGTGGGGCTGCCTTTATAGTAAGAAATTACCTTGGCCATCTTTGAACAGCAAGGGCAGAAAAGAGAAAAACAAAAACCCTCTTGGTATCATTTAAATAATCTCCCCACCCCAAATGTCTAGCACCTGTAAGTCTCCTGATTTATTGTCTAATAAAACAAACAAGAAGTACTGTGACATTACTTTCCCGAAAAATCTATCCTTCTAAGTATGTAGAGCCATGTAGTAAACTCCTGCTTGCTTTCCTCATTAATTTTATGGTGTGTATGAGTGTTTCCACGGTTTGCTTTCTTCCTGGGTCGTTGAAGGTTATTGATTCCCCTTTTCTCGGGTGGAGTGCAATTCTCTAAAGACCAGTTAGCAGAACATCCCCCAGCTCTCACTGTGCCATTTCGAAGTGATTATGTTCACTGTCTTCAGCTTCAAGTTTCTCTTTGTGGCTTCCATATGCTAGCAGTTTGTACACCTCTCTTTTTGCTTTTTTTTTTTAACAGCTAGTTCCAACATATTCTACCCTTTTGGTTATACCCCGAACCCAGGATTGCCTTCTAGTGGCCCAAACAGCCACCAAGACATTGGCTAACCAGACGTGCTGCCAATATGAATGTTTATGCAACCAAAACTTCTTGGGGGGTGGATATTGGATGGTTGCAAGTAATCATGCTTCATCATTTGGCTTAAATGCTAAGTTACACATTGGCTGTCGTATAAATTTGCATACTGATATATACAACTTTAACAGCATCACAGCTTAGCAGAGACAGATGCATGGAGATACACACAGGCTGACATTCAGGCTCCAAACCAGAGCAAACCAATCTTGAGGAGAGTGTGGGGAGGCTTCCATCAGAGCAAGGAGGAGCTGGAGGAAGCCAGAAGTTCCTAAGAGAAAGATGGAAGATACAGGAGGGCAGAAGATGCTCTTTAGATCTTTCTTTCTAAAACCTCCTGGGATAGGGCCTCACTCTCAGGACATCTCCAGTTTCAGACCAAACCCTGAACAGTATGCAGGAGGCTGGAGAGATGATACATGAAGGAGCTGAGTGAGGCAGATGATCACAAAGGGGCAGCTGGACTTGTTTGAAGACAAGCAGAGTTGGGCTCTTGAAGAGCATTTGCTCCACTTGTTGGCTTGTTTGGGTCTCTCAGTTTTCTGTCTGTGGCCTTGGGCAGGGTGCCTAGGGACAGAGCCCAGTCTTAGCCACCTGCAGTGCTAGAAGCCTTTGGCTGTTTGCCAGCAAGGTTCAGGCCCTTAAAGGCGATTCTGCATTGTGTTGATTTCCAGGTTAAACATCTACTTATTAATTTATTAATACATGACTGGGCGTGGTAGTAGGCACCTGTAACCTAGCACTTGGTGGCTGAGGTAGGAAGTGGGAGTTCAAACTCATCCTTGGCTACTCAGTTAATTCTAGGCCAGCCTGGGTTACAAGAGATCTTAAGAAGCCAAAAAAAAAAAAAAAAGATAAAAAATTATAAGGCCAGTGTGAATTTCTAGAAGACCAGGGTGTTTGCTAATGAACAGTCTATGCCAGTAAGAACACACATGCCTAGGAAACCTCATTACTAAGTAGGCCAAAGGACAGGTGTCCTTAAGGAATATCTTCCCCATGCTTTGAGAGGGCACACATACTGCCTCTACAATAATGACATACATGCCAACATGTTATACTAACCCTGTTAGTGCTGGAAGTGCATTCTCACGTTTATAATATTTTACAAGTTCACACACATATAAGCTACGTTGATGGTATCTATATTCTTTTGCCCCCCTCATTCTCACATTCTTGGTCTTTGCCTCTCATGTTTAAAGACCTTATTTCAGGCATCCCTGTTTTTATGTGTCTACATGTCTACCACAATGGACATCTTCCACTTGAAAGTCATGGCACTGAGTTCTCTCTGGGGGTTGGATATTTAAATACAGTTTGATAGTGCAGTGGAGACAAAGAACAGTAAGACTCAGGACCAGCCCCCCCCCCAAAAGCTTGCAATGGCAAAAAGGATTAACATATAAACATGACTGCATCCCAGGGAGAAGAGGATTGCCAGGATCCCAAAGATAAAGTGCAGAATCTGCTCAGACCCCAAGCATATCACATTGCCGAACTCTGGCTCCTCCTAATTCCCTACCCATGCACCCACTGTCAGGGTGGATACTATCTGCATTCCCTATCTTACAGATGAGCAAACTAAGGCACAGGGAAGATGCCATTTCTGCAGGATTGTATTGCTGGTGGAGGGAGACTGGTTTACAGAGGAGGTGGTGTCTAAGTTCAAACATGAAGAATGGCTGTGATCTAAACAGAAACTATTGGGTGAGGTCATATGGATGAAGCAGGAGAGAAAGGGGAGTTAGCCCATGCCAAAGTTAGGGATACCATTGAACTATCTACCATTGTTCTCTCTCTCTCTCTCTCTCTCTCTCTCTCTCTCTCTCTCTCTCTCTGTCACACACACACACACACACACACACACACACACACACACACACACACACACACACACACAGCTAATGCTTTGGAGATAGATTTGGGATAGATATATCTGGGACATTTCAGGCATTAAAGGGAGTCCTCCTAAGAAGCTCGTTGCATCCAAAATGTTTCTTTGGGATGACTAGGCCTTCATAGGGCTTTGTACAGGGAAAGCTATGACCTGAACGGCAGTTCTAGAAGATTAATTTAGTCTTAGTGTACAGAATAGTTAGAAGACACAGAAAAGAGGCGAGGAGGCCCTTGGGAAAGCTTCTACAGTACAGGGACCTGCTTGGCCCAGGACAGCAGCAGGAATGAAGAAGAGAGACAATCAATGCAAGAGATCTGTGCAGATAAAATCCATAGGATTTGTCAGTGAGCTGGATGCAGGAAGCAAAGGAGAGATGATGACGAGAAGGTAGTGTTTATTGAGGGCTATGTTACCCACCACACACTCATTTGGTCCCCCTACCCGGTAGATGCAAACTGAATCACAGGGAATTTGCCACTTCTACAGGGACACATCTCTGGAAGGAACCCCTGGTCCTCTCTAGGGTCCTCTTTCACATGGATGTACTCATTCTCACCTCCAAGCCAGTTTCCTCTCTCCATTGCCCAGTCAATAAGTACTGAATGAATGGATGCTGATTTCATTGCTCTCTGTTTCTGACTCACAGAAGCAAAGGGAAAGCACAGCAGCGCTGGAAACAAATCTGTCCTAATCATTGAGTCAATATGGGCAGGGTTTTAGGAAAATGTAGCATAAAAGTCTTCCATTATATTCCTCCTTGATTTAAAAAGTCCATAATGGCAGTTGGTATCATAATGAAGGTTGGTTTTCATTCTATTTAGTTATACTATTATGGTAAAAACAAAACAAATCCTGACTGAATTCTCTTCCATGTGTTAGTAGAAAGGCATCTTTTCACATTCCAATCCTTTGATAACACCATTATACCTCAGTGGGATTGGTCTCTTGGAATGGGCCCAGGATGTTTTGGTTGATGGAGATGGCCTCCATTGCTCTGTCTCCAGGCCCGCAGGCTCCCACTCTATTTAGCTCTCTAGGCTAGACAATTGATTCAACTTTATTTCTGCTTTCTTTTTCATACTGAAGAAAAGAACATGGAAAATTTTGGACCAATCCTCCCTTTCAATTCAGATGCTTTAAAGATAGTGTTCCTGCCTTTCTGTCTGCCTCTCTCTGTCTCTCTGTCTCTGTCTCTGTCTCTCTCTCTGTGTGTGTGTGTGTGTGTGTGTTTGTGTGTGTGTGTGTGTGTGTGTGTGTGTATGCACACACGCACATGTGCGCATGCTCGCACATGCACGCTTACCAGCCAAATGTTGATACCAGGTGTCCTTACTGCTCTCCAGCCTTACTTTCTGAGGCTGAATCTCTTACCCAAAAGTGGAACTTCCCTTTGAGGGGGGACTGGCTGTTCAGTGAACCCCGAGACCCTCCTATCTTTATCTCCCAGCTCTAGGTTTGCAGGTGTAGGTCATCACACCAAACTTTTTCTGTGAGTGCTCTGAACTTGAGCTCAGGTTCTCACACTTGCAGAGCAAACACTTTACCCACTGAGCCACCTCCTGGCCCAGTGTTGCTTTCTGAAGTGCATTGTATGTTTGTGGATCTCAGCAAGAAAAAAGACAGGAATGTTGAATCTTTACCATTCTGCCCTGTAGAAACAAGGAAGAAACGAATCTCACCCAAATCCAGAGTGTTGGCCTTTTGTTAAGTTAATGAGCCTTTTATGGTTTGTAGACAGCCTGTTTCATTGCCCTGATCACTGGAAGAGTCTTGGCAGCGATGGTCAGTTGCTCCCTTAAATTAGGAACATGCAGAATCAATTGAAAGAAATTAAATGTATTCGAGCACTTGCATTTGTTTACACATGTGGATATAGCCAGGAAATCGTGTGTGTGTGCATTGTTATAAATGTGAAGGTATGTGTGTATATGCTTATGAATTTATCCAAGAAATTCTGAGTTTCTTCTGTGCATGGATGTTTTTTACATTATACATTTATATATTTTACATACATTTCTATGTGTATAAACTCTAGCCGCCAGTATCTTAGTAACAAATAGTGCCACATGCTGCTAGTATGATAAGATGTGAAGAGGCTGTCCTAGTCTATTATAGAGTGATAGTTTTCATGATTTTATATTAGGCCAATACTGAAAAAGACAAAAAAAAAAGCCTCAGCTTTTGTAAGATATATCTTCCTTTTATGACCCTAAATCAGAGTTGAAAGGTTCAGGCATTACACTGGCCTGGTTCTGTCACCTGGCAGAATCCACTCAGGCAGTACCCTGGTCAGCCCAGGGTTCCATGGGAAAGTCTGACATGAAGGTGTAGAGGACCCCTTTAAGAAGACAGACCCCTGCCCACTTACTCTCTCTTCTCTCCTCTCTCCTTTGCTCTTTTCTCCTACTCTCACTCCCTCTTCTGTTTGCTCTCTTCTCTCTTGCCTTCCTCTCTCTCCTACCCTCCCCCACCTGTAATAAACTTTGTTTAATGTACTTTCCATGGTTCATGTTTCATAGAGCGTGTCTCTAATTTAAGCAGAAACCTAACAAGAGCTCCTAGGATTTCTGCCTTCAAATGCTTTTAATAAGCAAATCTAAAACAACAAATACCTTAAGTAAAGGTTGTATTGAATGTTTTTTATCCCCAATGATTCATTCCTTTTTAAAATTTAAATTATTTATTATTATTTTATTATTTGTGTTTGTGCGTGTATGTGTGAATATGGATGCATGTGTGTCATGGTGTTCTTGTGCAGGAGGCTAAAAGACAACTTCTGGATATCATCTCTCTCTTCTACCATGCAAGTCCCAGGAGTCAAACTCAGGTCGTCACACTTGGTGACAAGCATCCTTATTCACTGAACTATCTTGCCAGCCCTTATTCCTCTTTTGTCCAGAGGGTGGTTTTCAGCCTTCAACAGCTTTAGCTTTTTCATTTACTTATCACAGAAATGAAATTTGGTAACTATATTCTAAGGGTGAGGTGTTATGGGAACTAGCTCCTGGCTGCTATCAAGAAACAGTCTTTGTGTTTCTTGCCCTGTTTCTTATGATATAAGTATGGTTGGTATCAGTATCCTCTAGAAACAGCAATTTTTGAAAATGAACTTACTCCAAAATCACCTAGGAAAGTTTTTAGAAACCACTAATATCCAGATATCCTAAACGAATTGGTCTGACATGTGGCTGGGTCCATCTGAAATCATTAAAACCCCCCTGGGTGATTGTGATAAACTAACAGACTGAAACTCGCTGTTCTAAACCTAGGACCTGTGGTTTCAAAGTCTCTGAGCACATGGAGAACTTTTAGCACTCGCTGCAGCTAAAGCCCTGCTCAAGACCAAGCATGCCAGAAGATCTGGGATCTGAGCCAGCACACTGGGCGTTTATTAGAAGTTCTTTGGGTGACTTCAGCATTCAGACAAAGTTAAAAATTATTCTATATTTATGAGTCCATGCCAATCAGTGCAGCATAGATTCAACTGAAAAACCAATAAGATAGTAGTATAAAGGGACACACTGCTCACAGTATCCAGAATTTTCTAAATAATCCATTTTTAGTGCCTCCCATAGTCCTTTTCACTAAAAAGGCTTTTGTGTTCTTTTTCCAGGACCCTCTTCCCCCAACAGCTTCTTTACTCTCCTTTGCCTGTTACTGGGGCCAGAAAAACATCTTTCATTTTCAGACACATTTCATAAATTTTATTGCTGATATATTAAGGTTCAGAAAGATAGGAAGCCAGAAGGAAAGTGGAGTTCCTCAACCAAGGCAGAGATGATTGACAGATAAAGGTGAGAATGTCATAGCAACACACAACACAATCTATGAGAACAGATTGGGTGGATGCTGGTGATTGGCTATCTAAAAGATGCCCCTTTACCCAATCTTTCTTCGTATTTCCACTGTCTGATCAGATTCACATCCTCTGTGATAAGTGTTGACAACACTCTAGGTGATTCCCATTTTCATGAAGTCTGGGACCCCCATTCAAACCTAACACAGACATAACAGAGGAGAGGCCATGTTTTCTAAATGGTATTTGATGTCCTTCTCCCCTTTGCCTTGGTCAAGGTGTGATGGTAGCAAAGGAACATGGGATATGAAGCTGAGGCTGTAGCTCAGTTGGTAGGGTTATTTGGCTAGCATGCATCAAGTCTTGGTTTGCTTCTCTGCACCTTGTCCTGGTTAGTTTTATAAAACTGGTCTGTAGAGCTTTATGAGTTTATCACCCGATGGTCCATCACTCTGCTCTGCTATGTGGATTAGACCATGCTGACCAAACGAAAGAATAGTGAGTAACCCAGACAGCTTAGCAAACCACATCTACACCAGAAGGGGAGTAATGGTTCTCATGAAAATGCAGAGGCCCCAATGAATCAGAGTGAACTTTCTTAGGGTTTTGTCTCCTGCCAAATCAAGATATCCTCTTTAAGGTAAATTTGTTTCACTGTGCATTTTCTGTCATTAAGAAAGAAGCGTAATACTTCACCCTATGGCCACTTGACCCTCAGGACTGCTGGTCATGAGGGCAGACAGCACAGTGCTGCCCAGAGAAAGGTCTGATTGTGAGTAAAGTTGAAATTCAAGAGGCCCAGAGAGATGGCCCTATGGTAAAGGCACTTGACACTAAGTTTGACATCCTGAATTGATTGAAGGAGAGAACTAGTCCCACAAGTTGTCCTTTGATCCACACAGACAGACAAATGAACAGACAGACACACATGGACAGACAGACAGATAGATAGACACACACACACACACACACACACACACACACACACACACACACAAATAAAATACATAGCTGGGTAGAGGTGGCACATGCTTTTAATCCAAGAACTCAGGACGCAGAGGCAGACAGATCTCTGTGAGTTCCAGGACAGCCAGGGCTACACACTGAAACCCTGTCTTGAAAAACAAAACAACAACAAAAAATCAAGTAACTCTCTCCTCTGATCCTCATGATCCAAGAAATCTGAAGGTCTCCTCCAGCTTTGCTTTTCACTGGCTTTACTGTGAATCCACCACCTAGGAAAGCAAGTCTTAAAAGCATGGTAAGATGGCAATGGATGACAGTCTACAGCATTTATAGTCTGGAGGGTTATTTTACAAGATGTCCTCTCAATTCTGAGAAAGTGTACATGGTGCTGTTTCTCCTGTGTCTGGATTTCATAAACATAGAAACAAGTGTTGTGAAAGGAGAGTCAACCCTCATCATTTCACCCAATGACACACACACAAAGATTTTGCTTGCATTGTTATCAAATACCCCTGGTACTCTCCTGGCCCTTAAAATATCCCTGAATATCCTTTTCACCTTTTGTTTTGTAGGCTCATCCTGGCTGATCCCCATCCTGACTCCCAAGTCCATCGTGTGTGTGTGTGTGTGTGTGTGTGTGTGTGTGTGTGTGTGTGTGTGTGTGTGTGTGTGTGAAAGATTAATTTTCTTTCTTTTTATTTAAGCATAACTCACATAGAGTAGATACCTCTTTTGGGAAGGAAATATGAACTCATTTAAGTAGAAAAAGGGCAAATTATTGTGTTCTTAAGTCTCATTCATTCTTTACTGCCCCCCCCTCTCAAAAATTTCCACATCTTTATAAACAAATGAACAGTTACATGGGGCTGGAGTCCCAGTTCAGCAGCTAAGAGCACTGTGGTCTTCCAGAGGACTCAGGTTTAGGTCCTTTGTCTGGCGATTTACAGCTGTCCGTAATTCCATCTCCAAGAGATCTGATATCTTTTTCTGGTCTACACAGACACATGTGCACACACACACACACACACACACACACACACACACACACACACACTTAAAACAAACACTAACCCATGTGAACATGGAAGACATGTATAAGACAGGAAGTAGTAACTGCTAATTTCCAACTTATTAGTAATTTTCTCTGTTATCTGTAATTTTCACAGATAACAGAGTATTGAGTAACGACAACAGTGAAGTTCGATGATGAGGTAGTACTTATTGAATTGGCACAGAATCTGTGAGAAGATGGCATTTACAGCCCCATTTTTTTTTATTTCTTAATCTTTTCATGTTCTTTGTAGTTTTGCTATGCCCCTCATACCCTCTACCTCTGGGTTAAGCCAGGCAACTTGCTTTGAGATAGTGGAGAAAAGCACCTAACTCTGGGGCCTGTTCTCACTCCCACTTTCTGACACACCATGAAAATATGCCTGTGAGGATGAAAACATACTGCAGCAGACAGCTGACAACCAGTGACCCTCCAGGTAGGAGAGCAGGCGAGGCGTAAATGAGAAGAGGCACCCATCTGAACCCTGTCCAAACCACTAATCTGAAGACCATTGCATTAAATGTCAACATTTTACTTAGGCCACTGAATTATTGGGGAATGTGTTCCAGAATTATCATGTCAGTAACCTATACAGAACTTGGCACATAGGAGGCATTTGGGAATTGTTTACTGCAGCTATCTGATGATCCAAATCAGGTTTTATTTAAATAAGAGAAAATTGCCCATTTATCTATTCTTCCATTTCTTTGAGCTTTTATTTGGAAGTGTCTGACATGGTTACACTATTAAATTAATGTATGTATTTTGCAATTTACCATATTTCAAATGGCATCCATAGTGTTTCTAGTCTCCTTAATAGAAAAAAAAATGTCAGCCACACTTAGTCTCATTTTAGCATTTTACTTGGGTCTCAGGGGAGATACAAAAGAAATAGGAGTCATTTCTTTGAAATGAAATGAGTGGTAAGAACTCATTTCAAGGACTTGTAGCAGACAGGTAAGAGGCAACCAATGGGTCCAGAGAGCTGGAGGTATATAGCTTTTAGTCTGTGATATCTGAATATTGTATTAAGAGGTTCTTATGGGGGAAAATGGGATTATAGACTAAATGCCCAGTTGGTGTGTTTCTCTCCTCAGCCTGTGGTTGGGTTATAAAATGGAAGCGTGACCCATGATGCTTCTCTTTGCTTCCTACTTTTGTCAACAGTTTCAAGGTCACTTAATTTGGGATACAGCAGGGATGGTATCGAAATGGCATTATGGGTATTTATGGTGCTGTACATTGGAGAGCTGAGATAGCTGGAGACAGCACCACAATGCCCAGCGTAATTCTGTGGTGTTTGCTATACTCCAGGACTCTCTCTCTCTCTCTCTCTCTCTCTCTCTCTCTCTCTCTCTCTCTCTCTCTCACTTTTCCACTTACATCAAAGGAAAGGTTGTACTGTTAGGTTGTACCCCACTTACTGGGGTGAGCAATAGACTCAGAATGCAAACTCTCCATTTGACTGATGCTGAGTGGAGGGCAGGCCTTGTGTTTTATTTTGTTGTTTTCCAGTGAAGCTGTTAGTTTAAGATCTAGGGTGGCTTTCTAGTCTGAACATCTGCCGAGTGGAATGGGTTGCAATTCCTTATGGAAATATTCTCAGGGATTCTGTCAGCTGTCATTTCTGAAAAGAATGTGTTCATAAGCAAAAGAAAATTTGAGATCTGGTAGGTAATGAGTTAGATAGGAGGTAGCCAAGGAAAACTTTGCTTGACATTTAGCTTCTTGGTCTCCTGATGACACAGAGAGTTTAGACACATGGAGCCAAAGAAACCACCACTGTGTCCTGGTAGCTATGTATCCTGGTGGTCTGACTGTCCCTTAGTGACTAAAGCTGCGGGTGGGCTCTTCACACTATATCAGAAACCCAGGCACCAGCACAGTTTCCCAATGTCTAACTTGTGCACCAATAGAAGATCTACAGCAGCAATCGACCCCATCTTCGTTATAATGTCATCTGTGTGAGCCTGCGAGATAATTCAGTAGGTGGAGGAACCTGTTGCTAGACTTCCTGACCCACATGGTAGAAGGATACAAATCACTCCTACATGTTGTCTTATGACCTCCACACATGGGCTGTGACACACAACATTCCATACATTGATTCATATGGGCTCACACATATACATAATTTTTAAAAAAATATATCAAAGTATAATCATTTGTGTTATGGTTTTGAACCCTACTCTCTATGGACTCTTCAAGAAGATCCAATCCACAGTGACCTGGAAGGGGGAGAAGGTCACCTTCTCCCCATGAATATGACACCTACCTTATAAACAGTTGTAAAAAATAAAATTCACAGTGGAGAAGCTAATTAGCTGCTACCTGCCCATGGGCCAGCCCCCTCTCTTTCTCCCTCTCTTTCTCTCTCTTTCTCTCTCTCTCTCTCTCTCTCTCTCTCTCTCTCTCTCTTTCTCTCTTTCTCCCTCCCCCTCTCTCTCCATCCCCCCAGCCCTGCACTATCCTTTACTTTGCTAAATAAACTTCTGTTTAAATTCTCTGTTTCACTCAGTTGAATTCTTTCCTTCAAGGAGACATGAACCACAGAGAAAGCATCACCCTCTAACAAAACCATCATCAAAATGTCACCTGGCTCCATGCCATTTACAATGATCAAGCACTCCTTTTACCCAGATACTCATGTTGTCTGGGTCTCTGACATGTAAACACCTTTCATGCATCTCCATGGTGGCTCAGATGACACAGCTTTATGCCTTGGAGGAAATAAAACTCCCTGCTTCTGGTCCAACGAAGGAGGAGAATAAGTAGCTTTGGCTTTCCAGCTAGAGTTGATAGAAAAGTCTTCACCCCTAATCAGGGCCTGCATCATACAGACTCAAGAAGTGCTTCTCACAGAGAACCTTCAGATAAAGTCTTCTGGCTTTGTTCATCTGACTCTTGTTCCAGAAATCAACCTTTGGTTGGATAGACAGGCAAAGCATAGGAGCAGAGCCACTTTGGCTGAGGAGCAGGAGGTGAGAGGCTGCAGGCTTTGGATGGCGTCTTTGCATCTTCTGGGAGAAGAATTAGAAAAACACTGGTCTTGCCAACTTCCACTTTCTAGATGTGAACAGAAGTGAGACTAGGGGCTGTAGACAGACATACTATGAGTGTGCACCACCTGCACACTATGAGTGGTGTCATTCCCCAGGCAGAGGGCTCTGAACTATATTGGACATTAAGTGTATAACACAGTGGGGACCAGAACTCACATTTCCCAATGTTCTTTCTTTTAATTTTACTTTTGAGATTATAATATAATTACAATATTTCTACCTTCTCTTTCACCCTCCCAGTGATCCCAACATTCAAGATGGTGCTCCTCCTAGACTTTTAAGTAATCAGTGGGGTGGGGAATACAAGTACATATGCACTATGAACAGAGGCATTTGAATAGATACATAAATTCCAGAAAACAGCAACATCATAATAGAATCTCCCCACTTGTCACACTATTTAATAATAAAAATTCCAATCCTTTCCTCCTCTTTCTAGTATGACAGCCCTAATTGTCAACTTGACACCATGGAGAAGCACTTGGGAAGAAAGCTTCCATGAAGGGTTGTGTAGATCAGATGGCCTGAGAGCATGTGTATGGGGGATTACCTTGGTTACATCAGTTGAGGTGGGAAGACCTGCACACTATGAGTGGTGTCATTCCCCAGGCAGAGGGCTCTGAACTATATTGGAATTGAGAAAGGGAGCTGAACGCTAGCTAGCATGCATGCATTGATTTATTGCTCTTTGTTCTTGACTGTGGATGGAATGTGACCAGCTGCTTCAAGACCCTGCTGCCTGGACTTCCCTACAAGATTTGTCTGTAACCTGGAATCACCAGCTAAATGTTTTCATCAACGTATTTTATCACAGCCACAGGAAAGGAAACCGAGACAGTTAGTATGTTAATAATGAAAATGAGCCTTAAAAATATAGCTTGGAAAATTATAAGATTAAAAATGGAAACACTCCCCACTTTCAACCCCAAGCTACTTCTTTTGAATCATCAAGTTATTTTTCCCTTAACAATTATATCCACATATGTATTTGTGGCATTTCATATTATTTTAAAAATGCAAATAGTGTGTTTATTAATAGTGTACTAGAACTTTAAAAATAAGGAAGATGACAGCTTCCCATGTAAACACTTGTGCTTTGTGTCTGCGATGTGGATGTACCTTAGCACATTAGAGAATAGTGAGATGGTTCCCAAAATTTCATCATTACAACCCTGTCTTCAAGACTTTTGAAAAGAAGTTTGTTCACTGTTCAAATATTTATGCCTTCTACATCCTTGGGAAATTTACTGAGCTCAAAAGAAATTTATACAATGGAGTTGTATGTTATATAATTTATATAGTTACATATTCATACGACTACATATTTATAGAAATACACGATTTTACATATTTCTGATAAATGTTGAGTTATTCTTCTGAATCAGGCCAGTGAAGTCTTTTGTTCTACCTTGCCAGGGCTATTTGTCAGGATTGCCACCAAATGCTAATGTTTCCCAGGCTTGCCAGAAAACCTATACATCCCGGATTTGGTAAGCCCAGCCTCCCCTGTGCTTTTTATTCTTCTTATCTATGTCAGAGTTCTCATGGGTGGCTCAAGTTCCTAGGATAGAGTTTAAACACAGGCAATATTTGCTTTTTGCTCATGAGCTCAAAGGTTTCAGTGCTCAGTTGGCTTGATCCATTGCTGTGGTGAGGCAGGACATGATGGTGACAGGTTCACTTCATTGTGGCCAGGAAGCAGAGAGGGAGACAAAACAGGTATAGGAGCAAGACAACAGTAACAAAACTGTCACCCCCATACTCTACCCTAGACACCAGTAGTGACCCTCTTCTCCTAGCTAGGCCTCCCCTCCCACTGACTACCACCTCCCAATAACACTGTTACATCATTTATCTCTCTGAGGGTGAATCCATTGGTTCTGTCAGAGCCTTCATGATTCAATTGTCACTCACTGACTAACTCCCCTAGCTGGAAACTAAGCTTTCAAGGCGTGGGCTTTTTGGGGGAAAACTTTATATCCAAACTGTAGCACTTTATCCGACTCTCACTTAGAATTCTGAAATGTATACGTCTCTTTTAAAGTTGACTAATGTACAGCAAAACTCACTTAGGATATGCAAAAATATAATATATAAGATTATAAATTAAGAATATCTGAAATAAACCTTTAGCTTTTTTTTACCCCATTGGGAACACCCAAAATTCTGTATTGGATGTTGCCAAGCACTGCTGTAGAATGCTGTTCTAAGGGCATGACATGGTTGTTGCTCTCTTGAACACTCAACAGCTATGACTGCCTGCAGGAGACATGCACCAGGGCCAACTAACATTCTGTCATGGGAGTGCGGAGGGGCCCAGCAGGATATATGAGCAATTAACACTTGTTGGACAAAGGAGGGACATTTTCTTCATGGTTGTAGCTACTTGTAAGTTACCCTTGCTTCTGTGAACAGCCCCTTACTCATGTTCTTGTCAGTGACTCTAATCAAGCTCACCTTTTCACCAAGCTAGGCTTGAGAGGAGCCATTCCTTTGGTCTGCCCACATACATCAGGAGGTTGTCTTCATGGTTTGTAAGTATTGGGAACTTGTTGTGGAGTCCTAATGTTAACATTGCATGACAGAACCTTAATTATGTGTTGTAATTGTTTTATCCCATCGGTTTTTGTCATGTCGTTTTGTTGACAGTATCTTTTGCTGTACACAGCTTTTAAATTATGAAGTCAAACATACCATTCTTCCCTTTATAGGGAGGCTCACATTTCTAAGTCGTTCAGTATCAATCTGTAATCTTAGTCAGAGTTGAACTAAAAACAACTGCAGCAGCCAGCCATCTATTTTTCATTGAAAATGAATCATTCTGACTTTAAAATGCAAATTTACTCTTGCTGCTGCTGTTTTTGACTAACAACGTCAATCTTTATGGAGGAAAACAGGATTCCTCACTAAACTACATACAGAGTGAGGAAGGCTCCAGAAGGCCCAGATAAATGGTAGGCATTTCAAATTAGAAACTGAGGTATGATTGAAAGCCCCAAGTTACGAAGCCCAAGCAGAATTAATTTTGTAGATATTAGCTTCTTACCAATGTGTCCATGCCCCTCAATGTCTCGTCTTTTCTAGAAGTTGCTCAGAGTCTTGCTTGTAAAATTCTAGTTGGTGTGGGTTGTTGTTGACAAACGACTGTTAAATCTGTGTTAGCATGCTACTTAACCTCCATTGTCAATATGTCTAGATAGAGGCAGAGCTCTGGGCTTATCTGAAGATATTTCCAGAGATAATTGACTGTGGAGGAGAATCTACCCTGAATTCGGACTGGGGACTGAGGCAGACTGGAAAGGAAAAGGGAGAAAGCCAGGGTGAGAGCCAAGATTGCCCTCTCTTTGCTTCCTGGTCCACCACAATATAAACTGAAGTGTTCTGCTTTGTCGGCTCTTACACATGGATGGATCCTCTGAAACTGTGAGCCCAAAGGAAGCTTCAGTTTTCTAAATTCTTTCTGTCAAGTATTTTGTCCCCACAACAGAAAAGTAACCTATGTAATTAGTGATGACTGCTCTGGATGAGACCACCTTTTCATCTGAGGACGTAGAAGCTGGGAAAGGTGAGTGACTTTGTTGCTGCAGAAAACCAAAGTCTTCACAGGAAGAGACATGGGAAGCTCAAAAAGTTTGGGACCACTCCAAACATGCAGGGTACATGAAAAGGTGAGGGGTGCCATGCTGGTAAAGGAGATAAGGGGTACCGATAAACATGAGACAATGGCAAGATTGAAAAAAAGGAGTATTTTTGTTGCACTGAGAGCTAGTTGAATAGTTACTAAGTTCTCTATGACACTGTGCAAGTCGATATCCCATCCCTGTTTACACCCATAGTGACCCAACCATAAGCATTCTGAGGCTACCTGTGCGTTTTCAAAGAAACCATGCTTATATTCATCTTGCAGTATCATGGGTCATAATAACAATACTCGAGGAAGCATCAAGGATATATTTTAAGAATGCATTTCAGCATGTTCTGGTACTACATAGTTACTTGGTCAAAAAAAGGGGGGGGGAATTATAAGGAAAATTCATGGTTCGTACCTGGAATCCCATTGCTCTTTTTAAAGGCTGATTTAGAGATCTGAGAAACCAGCAAGGGCTAAATGATGATGACAGGCATCAGTGGGGACTCTTTCTCATTTCCTCCCCTCCAGACAGATGGAAATGAAGACTCCACCAGGGCTAAGAATACGCTTTAAAACCAGGGGGTGGCAAATAGGCTCAGAGAAGAGCAGCAGCAGCATATTCCTTTGCAGTTCATTCTATCAGGATGCAAAAGCAATAGTGTGTGTGTGTGTGTGTGTGTGTGTGTGTGTGTGTGTGTGTGTACATATTTTTCCAGCAATCCTCCAGAGTCCTCATGAGAAAGGACACAGAGAGCTGAGAAGGCATCTAACAGGAAAAACTTCCCAGAATTCAGCCATACTGAATGTCCTATGTATAATACACATCGTATTTTGGAGCATTGTCCCTGCAGCCAGGGTCCTAAGTTGGAATTCCAACCTTGCCACTTGGCAGCCATGACTATGGGCAAGTAATTTCACCTCAAATACCTCCAGTTTCTCTGTTTGCAACAATATCTACCATAGCATGGCTAGGTAGGCCCTGGGGTGAAATATGAGCTGCACCCTTAGCATGGTCCCAGCTCTACATGGCGTTGTTGTTTATTTACTTTGAAGCTCAGAGCTGTGCAGGATTTGAGCTTGCATTGCTGTTTCCTGTTTCTGAGTTTCTGAAAAGAGTTGAACTTGTTATAAGATGCTTGAGAGCCAAAAGTGCTGTGGCTGTCAAGGAATCTACTCTCTCCAGCAGAGCTCCGAGGTAAGAAACACTTTCAGATGCCCTGACTTGGAAAAATTATACCTTTGCGTGGGAAGAAGTCAGTGGTTCATGCCTGCCAGACAGAGAGGCCTCACTGCTTCCTGAGCCCTGAAGCTCTAAATATCGAGCATCTCTGGTTGCTGTGTGGGCCTCGCCTGTGATGGGAACCTCTGTGGTAGGATGGAGTCCTAGCCAGTAACAGCAAAGTATGAATTTCCCAGCTATGTGTTCGTTTTGTTTTGTTGTGATGACTTAACTGACCTGAGGAAGACATGTGAGAGCAACCACCACAGCCCAAACCACAACAGCTTTTATCTAATGGCATGCTCAGTGCACACAGCTTCCAGAAAGGTCCAGCTTGTTAAACAACTTAAAATGCAGAGAAGTGTAAGAGTCAGTTTCTCATGTTATGGAAACAAGCACCAGAATTTTTTTTTTTAAATCATGAGTTACTCTAGCACATTGAAATACTATTGACCCTGTGAATTTATTATTTATATATTTTCTTAGTAGTTCCTGTGAACATTTTCATTTTTATCACTATAGAAGAATTCACATTTCAAGTTTCTTAATCTAGAATAAAATACAGGGAGCTTTCCCACGTACCATAAATTGTTGACGTTTTTTGTGCCTTCCCTTTCAAGCCTGTGAAACAATTCCTGGGTAAGTCATGTGGAATAAAGGTGAGGCTTGCCTTTGACCTGGCCCATTTGTTCTCTCTGTGTGACTGATGGATTCATTGCCAAGTAGCTCCAGCCCCTCGCAGACATGTCAAGAGAGATGGCTGTGATCACCTAATTAGAGTGACCATGGGGAGACACCCACTCTGGTTATCCTGACTGCCTGTGATCAGCTGTAACTAGAAACTGCAGGCTTTCTTTATGATGAAAATGTCGGCCTCAGGAAGAAGTGTCTGCCACAGCTCCTGGAGAGAGGGGACAGAGACACTGGAGAAAGATTTAAATAAAGAAAAGCAAATCTAAAACAAGATAGATAACGGCTTCTGGACATTTGCAAAGAGCTACGAGTGTTCATGCTATCTGATGTCCCTCACCCTTCTCACTTCTTCATACCCAGTGGCCACACCCATTGCACACCTCCTTCCCTGCACCCACCATGCTCTGCCTAACACGAATGTTAATGGTGTGAACAGGACCCAGATTCTAAAGTATAACTATCTTGTTTTCCCATTGCTAGTGTCATTAGCCTTCTTTCCTTTTCTTTTTTTCACGTGTGGGCTGCTGTGCCATTTGTGTGTGTGTGTGTGTGTGTGTGTGTGTGTGTGTGTGTGTGTGTAGGTCCAAACTTAACATTAGGAGTCTTCCTCCATTGCTCTTTTTTCATTGTGGCAGACTCTTAACTAAACCCAGAGCTTCTGATTTGGCTAATCTAGCTAGCCCATCTTTGCCTTTCTAGTGGTGGAATTACAGGCAGGCTACCATACCCACTGGCATTTGTGTGGGCTCAGGGGATCAGAAGTATCATCATTATACTTACACAGCAAGCTCTTTATCCACTGAGTTACCTCCCTAACACCCCCTTTTCTTCCTATCTAACTCTGTACCATTAGCACATATGTTAACTTTTCCTGAGTTGATAATATCATCTTCCTCAATATAGGTCCAACAATAGAACAGAATTCCACCCAAGGCCAGGGTCCTATTCTGTTTTCTGTTGTGATAAACACTATAGCCAAAAGCAACTTGGGGAGGAAATAGCTTATTTCATATACGATATATAGCCCATCAGGAAGGGAAGCCAGGGCAGGAACTCAAGCAAGAACCTAGAAAGCAGGGGTCATGGAGGAACTCTGCTTACCATCTTACATTCATGGTTTGCTTGGTTTGTTTTATTATACACTCTGGGACCACTTGCCCAAGGGTGACACTGCTCACAGTGAGCTGAGCTGTCCCACATCCATCATTAATGAAGAAAATGCCCCCACAGACTTATCTAAAGGCCAATTTCCTCTTCCCAAATGACTCTAGCCTGTATGTCAGGTTGACAAAAGGATAGTCATAACATCCAGCTGCCAGTTCACCCATTAGTGCATATTCACAAAAGTATGGGTGAGAGGTTATTCATAGGAACACAGTTTACACTGCTAAAAATAAGTCCTTGCAGCCCACCAATCAGTAACTGTTTATATATCTTTGAAGAGGATGTCTTAATGGACAACATTAATGGACCCAATGTCTAATGTAACCACAGTTGCTGAGAGTTCGGAGAGCAAAGGCCAATTCATGCCTGGAGGACAGTGTTTCACGGTGTTTGTGATGGAAGATGTTGATCAAAACTATAGCATTCCCCATCCTGGGGAAGAAAGCATACTGGCTCTATCTCAATGAGTGAGTCAAACACTTCCTCAAGGAAGCAGGGCTGCTTGTCAAAGGACTTGATAGGAAAAATTTGTCTCTTTGGAGCTCAGTGAGAAGAGGTCTCTCAGCAGTGATGGAGCATGTCTTTCTGTATGTATGTTTCTCTTATTGGTTGATGAATAAAACACTGTTTGGCTAATAACCAGGCAGAAAGCATAGGCGGGGCAACCAAACCAGGAGAAGGCTGGGGAGAGGAAGGCGAAAAGAAAGCAAGCAAGCAAGCAAGAAAGAAAGAAAGAAAGAAAGAAAGAAAGAAAGAAAGAAAGAAAGAAAGAAAGAGACGCCATGTAGCAGAGGAAGGAGCAACAGGTCGGGACCCTTCTCCAGTAAGATAAGACCACATGGGAATACGTAGATTAATAGAAATTAGTTAATAATTAAGACAGAGCTAGCCAATAAGAAGCCCTAGACATCAACCAATAATTTTATAATTAATATAGCATCCCTGTGCTTATTTGGGGCAAAGTAGCTATGGGACTAGGTGGGACAGAAACTTCCATCATCAAAGGAGTAGAACACTAAATCCTTCATCCAATGCAATTCAATTGGAATCATACATGTTGTATATTTTTCAAAACAGAGTCCATCATTGCCCATTTTCACAGTTTACTATGTAAGCATCTCACTCTCTCTCTCTATAGACAAAGTCACTCTGAACGAGAAAATGGACAAGGGTGTATTTTCTGCTCCTTCAATTTCATTGTTCATTTCACTTGTCCACTCAGTCTCAAGGGTCTGGGAGAAAGCAGGCGGTACGAAAGATCCTTTTCCTTCTTGGCAAAGCTCATCTTATTTTTACCAGCTACTGGTGATGCTTCAGGAAGAATGATCTGTCCGGTGTACTGAACTTTCCAGTTCAGAGTCCAATAATTAGTTTCTGTCTTCCAAGTTCACTCTGAAGATGAGTGGTAAAAAGATCATCTCCAGGTGGGCAAAAACAAAGAGTATCAAAGTCATGTGGGTCAATGCCAATCGCTAGCTCAGGGGTCTCACACGTTCCTCCATCAACTGAAACCCATCAAGAAGGGACTTGGGGATGGCAAAGTGTCATGCATGCATCAGGACCTGAGTCCAATCCCCAGAGTCCACATGAAAAGGCTGGGTGTGGCAGTGTGCAATTGTAATCCTAGCACTAGAGAGGGAGGGACACGGGGATCTTTGGGGCTCCCTAATGAGATGACCTGGACGAATCAGCAAGTCCCCAAGCTACTGAGACACCACATCTCAAAAACCTGGTGGATAATGCTGAAAAGATGACACCTGAGGTTAACATGTGACCTCCACTTACCAGGACGAGGAGTACATGCACAACTCTCCCTCTCAGCATACATGTGCTCACATGAGTGTGTGCACATGTGCACACACACATACACACACACACACACACACACACACACACACAAATGCATACACACAGACATGCGAAATAAATACAATACATTTTTTATAAGCTTTTGAATGATAGACCCAGGGACTCCAGTGGGATCAGAATGAAATAGTCTAGTCCTGTCAGCAGAACTCCGTTCCTCAGGACAACTTCTAGTTCCAGCAAATTCAGGTACATGTTCAGAAAATACCTCAATGGCTTCCTATCACCTAGATAACCAAACCCCATTTTTATTTCTTCTTACAATATTCTACAAGTTCTCTTCTTCAGAACTCAGCCCTTGGCTCCTGGCCATGTTTCTGGCCCCATCCTACACACTGCCCCTACATGATACTTTGCCTGGCATCCGTCCTCCAGTGGGGGCATTTAATTTTCTCTCTTAGCTTCTGGGCCTTTGAATGGATTGTTTAGCCACCACAGTCCTTTAGGAAGCTTCTGCAATTCCTGCAATTCAAAGCAATACGGGCTTTGTGTGCTCCAATAGTACCTGGCTCTGCTCCTTTGTAACTTGTGGATGTAATTTTTTCTTCTGTGTTGACAAATCTCCTGACTTCACTGAGTGCATGGCCCCAGCATCTCTCTCTACTACATTTCATCCTAAGCCTAGCAAAGCATAAGCAACAACAAGCAGCTGCGGAACGCATGAATACATGCATGAGACACACTCCTGCTAGCTCTCCTTGCTCACTCTGTAACCACATCCCTGAGCATTCTGCAGACCTCATGGGCTGGATTTCGGGGGATGATATCTAAATATCACTATCTAATTTCAACTCAAAATTTTATTCTTCAGTGGAAATGGATGGATAGAATGGTGAAATGGGAGTTCACTGTGAAATGAGTGATGCCTGCAATAAATAGATCATATTCTTTTTCTTGAACACTCTGTGGTGGTCAGCATGAGAAACTCAGGCAGTGCTCCTTTGTTCCTCTGTTCCTGAATTTGAAATTCAGGAGCAAATGAACATTAGGCAAAGTTTCATGTCATCATTATTTTTGCTATAGCAACAGCCCAGAAATCTTAAGGGGAAAAATTCAAATAAAATAACATGAAAAGGCACAGTGTGTTTTTTTTTTGTAATGAAATGACAAAAAGAAATAATAAAGATGAAAAATGACCCACTATACCAAGTCCTTGGAGAATGGCCCTTATCATTCATTATTACTGTGATAGTGTTCACACACATACTTTTTAGACCTGTCTAAAATATTTGACAAGACTGTTTTATCTCTCCCCACCCCACTATATTTTGCCAAAAGAGTTCATGTCATCTGAAAACTGGATTAAAACAAACCATCCAATGATGAGTTGTATGTGTCTTTAACACTGTGGTCATTTGTCATTTATAAAAACATCAACACAAAATCAATACAAAAATTTCAATATTTTTAAAGTGCCCAAAGTAGTGCATTCTATCCATTCAGAGTAAATAGGTGGTTTTGTGAAAATAGAGAGAAGAAAACAAGGGTAGAGTTTTGCTTATAGAGAAACACAAAGGTTTCTAATAAAATAGACAAAAAGCTGATGAGAGGCATGCAAAGCAATTCATATGGCTTTTATTATGGTGTGCACATTTTTAGATGCAGTAATCACCTATACTGCCTCTTGTAGGACATAAATAATATTAGTCCATAAACTTAATGAACACTAAATAAAATCTGTTCATACATGTACCTGCTAAAAATGGGAATTCATCTTCAAAATGCTCCTGCAGAATGATTTTGGTATTTTTGCTTTGTTTAGTTTAGTGAGCAAGTAGTTTTAAAGGATATCTAGTTGAAATCACACTATGCAACCCATCATCAGATCAGAAGGCTTTTATCCAATTCGTCATCCATGCAGGATGTTGGGAACGCTATCTAAAGCATCTCCACCTTTGCAAAAGTCAATCCTATGGCAGCTTCTGTATCTGTCTTTGACAGGTGGCATAAATATCCCATCCAGTTATGGAGAAGCTGTAAGAATTGACATCTGAAAGAGGTCCCAGGGAGAGAAGCTTCACAAACAGGTCAGATACGAGGTCAGCCTGGCCAGAAAGAAACCCAGAGCACAGAAAACCAAGAGCTTCCTAGGAGAGAATCCTGGAGAAAGTTCTGGAAAGACTGATACGTAATCAGTGAATTACCTGAAAACCCTAAATCAGAACAAGGCTTGATACTTAGTGATTGTGTTACAGATGTAAACCAAAATACTGCACGTGACCAAGGTGCTCTATGGTAGGCCACTGGCATGAGCGCCTGTGACTTGGCAAGATGGGTTCACTTAAGGGTCATGAACAGTCAGCATGTGCTTTTAGGATAGCTCAGGCTGGCCTAGGATTTGCCACCCTCTTACTTCAGCCCACCCAGAGCTGGGGTTATAGACGTGCACCTCCATTTCCAGCTTCATGAAGCTTCTGGAGAAGAAAAAAAGACTTGAACACACTCATTTGCTTCCTCCATCATTTTCCAATGCAATTTTTGTGTGGGAACCAGAAGCCCCAAAGAGAGGCATCTACACAAACACACAGTTTTCTTGATTGTCCAAAGCTCTCTGTTCACTAAGCCTCCCTGCAGGAGTGCCCACAGCTCCCACTTAAGGCCACAGCAAAGATGTCCACACTCCTAACTTTTAAGACAACTGCTTCCTTCTTTTACCTTTAAGCTACACCACTTAAGATGATACCCCTTTAAAAACTAGAGTTTAAATCTACCTTGATTTTCAGACTTTATTATTAATGGAGTCGCGTGGCAAACATTAGTTTGTGTCTGGAATCTTTCGATCAGTATTCTGTGTCTTGATTTATTATACACTGAGTGTGAGCTACTTGTCAATTATGTTTCAAATAGTTCTATCATTGCTTGTTTTTTTTTTTTTCTATTCTCTTATTAGTGACCTCTGGTAAACACATTTTGATCGAATTTATTGTTATTGCTGTGTGTGTGTGTGTGTGTGTGTGTGTGTGTGTGTGTGTGTGTGTGTTCTACAACACACATGTAGAGGTCAGAGGACAACTTTCAGGAATTGGTTCACTCTTTCTACCCTAGGTTTGGAGGACTGAACTTGAGTCATCGGGTTGTATGGCAAGCATCACTACCCACTGAGTCATCCCACTTATCCCTCACATCTTAAAGTGGTGAGATGTAGTTAGATTCTTTTATGTTTTGTTTCAAAATTGTGAGAGCAGGCATGTGGTTGCATGCTTTTAATCTCAGCACTCAGGAGACAGAGGCAGAAGCAGGCAGATATCTGTGAGTTTGAGACTAGCCCAGTCTATATAACACGTTCTGGGCTGCCCAGAGATACACAGAGAGTCCCTATTGGGGGAAGAAGAGAGAGAGAGAAAAAGAGAGAGAGAGAGAGAGAGAGAGAGAGAGAGAGAGAGAGAGAGAGAGAGAGAGAGATGAGTAAATAAGAATTTAGGGGGTTTTGGCTTGTTCTCATGACAGTTAATTTGGGGAGAATGATTAGATTTATAATAATTGTCTTTCAATCCTTTAACACAGTATCTCTCTACTTCAGTCTTTAATGTCTCTCAACAGAATTTATAATTTTTTGGGAGAAGGTCCTTTTGAATCTAAGGTATTTGACATCTATTAGATATCTAGAAAAGTTCATATGATATTTTGTCTATGGGGCATGGTTGATTTTTAAAAGTAATTACATCATTTTCCTCATATGTCCCTTGGTTTAAAAATAATAAATTTCAGCTAAAATGTTATTATAACAATAAAAATAGTTCATGCATGAAGTAAAATTGGCACTTACCAAACAAAATTACACCTTGCAGTTAGCATTCAGTTTCATTGTTTTAAATTTTAAACAGAGCTAAAACTCCAGGTGGTAACATGGGAGGATGGAACTAAAGTAATTTGGGTTTTCTTTCTTTGTCTTTGTTCTTTTCTCTCTGCGTGTCCAAATTCTCTTCCTATTTTTGAGACAGGGTTTTGTATATTCTAGGCCAGTCTTGAACTCCTGACCCCCCTGATTTCTCAGGGTCTGGGATTAAAGGTGAGTCCTTAGACTCTTTGTTTCAAACACAGTGCTTAAATTCAGGAGTGAGTAGATCCCAGGGGCAGGAGATCAGATTGCCACAAGAATGAAATAAGTCTGACTCCATATGGATTGAAAAGTTGTCCCCTCTTCTCCTATGGAGCTGAAGAGACTGGAGCTATTTTAGATGCCGAAATACACCTTGACATTGTCACTTGCCTTCCACTCAGTTGCATCCTTTGATGAAGGCAAGTTTCTGTTTGTACTAGACTGCTTCTCCTCCCTCCTGTCTGCTATATTTTTGCATTCGGTTGGAGGAACCTGAAAGACCTGTTGCCTTTATTTTTGCTTTTGTCAAAAAAAAAAAAAAAACCAAATCACAATAACAAATATGGTGAAATCATCAAACTGGATTTTATTTGCAATTCGTGAATTACAGCATCTCCTCTAAAAATGCAAAAGAAAAGTCTCCCATGAGCTCAGCACAGGAAGTTGGTTTCAAAGGCAGGTAAGGAGGCTGGAGAGATGGCTTGGTGGTTAAGTGCACCACCTGCTCTTGCAGAGGACCCAGGTTCAGTTCCCAGCACCCATATGACAGCTCACAACAACTTCCTCTCCAGTTCCAGAGAACCCAAAGCCTTCTTTTGACCTCCACATGCTCTTGCACACACACACACAGACACACACAGACACACACAGACACACACAGACACACAGACACACAGACACACAGACACACACACACACACACACACACACACACACACACACAGACACACACACACACAGACACACACACACACAGACACACACACACACACACACACACACACACACACACACAGACACACACACACGAAATAAACAAGTAGTTTTAGAAATAAAGGCCAAGGAAAGCAGATTCCGGAAACAAAAACTGGTGTACTAGAACTGTGTTCCTTTGTTTCCATTTCTTGTGTTAAAGTAGAGGGGATGTGTAATCCTGAATTATTATTTTTCTCCTGGTTTCTCAAAAGATCAAATAATCATTTGGTGACAAGGACCTTTAATGCAAGTGACGCCAAAGTGATTTGATTTGGAGGTTAGCCTAGGAACTCAGTTAAAAATCAGTGGCTAAAATTTTACATAATAGTTTATATTACTATGGAGAATGGAGTATTTTCATATGATATGAGAGAGGGATTATATCTCCCCTCACACACACACATACATACACTCACATGGATATTAATTGGCCCAATATCATTTACTGAAATGACCAATCTTTTCCTACTCTTTCTCAGTGTTAGTTTTTCCGGGCTCTATTCTGTTCCATTGGTTTGACTCTCACTGCCAGACTCCCACACTGTATTCTGTCTGTTTACACTCTGCTTTGGTGTCTGATGGTGCATGCCTACCCAATAAGCTTTCCTCAACTACCTATGGCCTTCATCTGCTAATTAACTTTAGAGTCCATATGTTGGTTTTCTTCTAAAAACACAACAAAAGAAAGCAAATTGTTGGGATTTTGATTGGGATTTCTTTAAACTATAGATGAATTTGGAGAGAACGCACATCTCACAGTATCAAGCTTTCTTATAAATCTGTGATTGACAATGAGAGAGTCTAACACAGGACTTCACTTCCTGTGATTGTGTCTGGAGCATGGGCTTGAGCTAAAGGCTATTGGAGGAACCAACATGAAAGTAAACATGGAAGTTGAGGCTCTGAGACTCCATTCCTGTCACACTTTTTCCAGTTTGAGGTGTCTGTAGTCGATACAACTCTCATGACAACATGTCTGGGCCTACAGGCTCCTTATTGATGGTTCACTAGTTCCTCAGGCTCTGAAAGAACTCTGAACATTAAGACTAGAATAAAAACTGGGTAGGATATTGGGAGGATCAGTTCCTTCCAGTCCCTACTCACTAAAATTCCAAAGATCCAAGAATTAGTAGTCGGTGAAGCCGTGATTTACGTGAAAGAGCCCTGGACTAGGAATTGTGACACTGGGTTTGGAGAAAACTTACTGAATTGCTCTCTGAACTCTAGGTCAGGAGCTCCCACTAACTCATCTTTATATCACAGAAGACAAAGCAAAGAACGCTCACATCTCCTTCTGCTCTAAAAGTAATCAATGTGGTGCCTCCTCTGTTTGAAATTGCAGCCAATGGAGAACCATAGAACTGGGTGGGGACAGGGTGAGCAGGGAGAGAAAGCAGGAGCAGCAGGAGAAGGCAGAGAGGGAGGAGTGAAGGAGAATCGTCCAGACTGTACAGAGGATTTGAACATTTAGCATGGGTCCCTATTTTTAAAATGAGGGCCTTAAACCTAGACAGACTTCTCCATGAGGGCGTTTGGCAGGAAACTGCATACAGGTGTCTGAAACCATGGCAGCCTCTGTTACAGTTTTTAATAAGGGGCATCTTCACACCTTAGCTCTGGCTCCTAACTCCCCAGCTGCCTTCAGACAGAGTCAGCACTGTGGTCTGAGAGGTAGGAGGCTTGTGACAAATCACCTGGTCTACCCTGCCATGCGTGCTAGGAGCCTGTGGTCAGGAGGGACTGCTTTCATGTGGAACAGGAGCCAGAAAGAACTCTGAAGCTCCTGCCTGTTTCTCGGCTCCACCCCCACCTCACTTCCTCTAAAGGGGACCAGGTTGCGATCCCTTGAGCTGGGGCCAGTTGGCTCCACGGTGCAGCCTGAAACTCCCAGGCTGTCATCCATCACTCCTTCCTCAACGGATCACCTCATCCCCTCACAGGAGCGAACCAAAGCCTTTAAAACATGTCACAGCTTCCATTACAAGGACAAATGAACTTTTCTCTCCAGATTTGAGGGGGAAACCATTCTGTTCTTGCAGAAATCTGAAATATGTTCTATAATAATAAGTAGAAGTCTACCAACTTACTGTTCTAAAGATTTGTTCTTCATCAACATAGTTTATCTGGACAGATGATATCTCAATGTGGAAAAAAGTTTCTGGTAAACTACTTAAATAAACAATATTTTGCAAAACAAGTAAGATGGTGAGTTATTTTAAGCAGCTGGCCATTTCCTCTTGCTTTGAACATGGAGAGAAGCCAACAGTCGAGGACCCACTCCGCTGGCTCTGACTTCTTAGCAGAGGGAAGGCTTTGTACTGTGTGATATAGACTCTGAGTTTTAGCCTTGTCCAAACATGTAAGGTAAATAATGTCATTTACTAATTGTTACCTATAGCCCATGCCTTTAGATTTGTGTAAATAATATTTACAGATCAATCATAAAACTGCCTTATCACCCATTGAACTGGAGTCAAAGTTGGGATTCTGACACTTTAAAAGTGCTTTGCTGGCCACAGTGTCACATCTGTGTGGTTGAGATGACCCCTGAGGCCTCTCCAAGAGCCCCACGTAATGCTTCTGCCAACCTTCCCTCTCCCTTCAGCAGGGTGAGAACATCAGTATTGTACAGTGAATATTTGATCTCAAAAATTGTACAGAATGATGGACTTCATGATGACATTTTCATACATGAATGCCATGCTCTTGTTCATATGTCTGTGAGAACAGTCTTCTGGCCCTCCTCCCCAGACACATTGCTCTCTAACCTTCTCTAGTTTTAACTTGTATATATATATTTATAGATACAGGTATATAGATATATATCTACTTAAATACATTCCATAGACAACAGAAACCAGGGAGATTTTTCTCTCAGAGTTTGGCTTATTTTGCTTCACATGATGGTCTCTAGTCCTGTTCATTTCACAAATGGCATAATTTTGTTCTTTTTTTGTGGTTCTATAACATTCTCATGCAGTGTGTGTGTGTGTGTGTGTGTGTGTATGTGTGTGTGTGTGTGTGTGTGTGTGTGTGTGTGTGAAAGAGAGAGAGAGAGAGAGAGAGAGAGAGAGAGAGAGAGAGAGAGAGAGAGAGACTTCTTATTTATTGTCATCATTTTAACATGCAGTTTCTAATTGTTTATCATTTCAGGAAATTTTCAATTTTTTTAATCTTATTGTTACTGTTTGAGCAAGGGTCATACTCTATATAGCCCAAGATGATCATGAACACACTATGAAGCCCAGACTGATTTTGAACTCACAACCCTGCTCTGTCAGCTTTCCCAGTGCTGAGAGTACAGAGGAATGCCACCTCACCCAGATAAACAATCTGTATCTTTAAAAAGGACTGGAGGCGGGGCAGTCATCAAAAGTGCCTTCACCAACATTGTAAGGTCCATATGCTAGAAAATGTAGCATGATGGTAAATGGAATAAGTGGCTTTCGTTTAAGGTGGGAAGTTAAAGAAACACCAGCGTAGGCAAGACACACCTATGTTCAGACTAGTAGACCCCAGGTACACTGGTAAGTGAGGCCTCCCGAATGCCTGCTCTCTAACTCACTTTTCCAGGCAGCTTGGACTTTTCCAACCTAGAAACTATAAACATATGTAACCTAGCTCATCCCACAGAATTACTATTCATTCCAATTTTCTCTGGGTCCCTGAACAAGGACCCTACTTTCTTTTAGTTTTTGGTAGACCCTCTCACTGCAAGACTACTTTTTGTTATGGCTATGACAAAAAGTTACATTCCTTGCCAAATTAACCCCTCTTTATTCAGGTCTCTGCATAGAAGGTTGAGAACATGATCACTAATTTCATTGAAATTAAAATGTTAATTGGGTTATATCTCTTACTAATGTAGAAGGATGGAATAGTGACAACCAGCTATCCTTAAATGTGAAGATCAGGGACTCTGGGCCTGCCATTCCACCTCATTTAAACTCACTTAAACACCCACCCTCTGGCCTTCCAGATGTATGTCCTAGAAAAAGGTTATGGGGTCGGGATTCAGGTATCGGATGGCCAACAACCTGGGCTGTTCTGTTCTGTTCCTAGGAACCCCAAGTAAGGAGGCAAGATGGGCAGGGCCTGTAAAAGTGAACAATTTCTTCCTTTTACTCAATTGTGTGACCAACTCAGTCCTGAGTCCAGATGTATTTTTCCTAGAACGCTAGTAAAATATTTATAGTTGACTCTTGGCTACAGGGGTTCAAGATGTTTACAACCAGGAGAAGAAACATAAGCCTTGTCCCTCAGATGATCACAGAAGCCCAGAAGTGACAGAGGGGTGGACCTCATAAAAAGCAGTGTTCACATTCACCAGATACTCAAGAGGAAAAAATAGAATCCAAATGAGATGTTCGGGCTCACAATTAAATTTTGGGGAAAAAATTTTGTGATTTAATTCAAGTAATAGTGTCATCATCGACAACCAAAACTGTGCACTGATCTTTTTAGATTTTAAATTTTATTTGTATTTTAAGCTGCTGTGATTACAGTCAGTTAGATGAGCTGCTTGAGGGAGCTTAGCAGGAATCACTTTAAGATGCAGAATTCTTCTGGTTGCATCGTTTAAGACTGGTTTTTAAATTATAAAATTGTTATATTTAAGGATTGAGATGTCCTTAGAGTCTACCCCCAAATATCTCATTTTCAGGCCATTCTATTTCTCTTCCTGGAAAGAAAGATTTATTGTAATAAAGTGTTGTTAGTTCGTTTTCAACCATATACTCTTACAAAGTATGGGCAGTTATGGGTCTGCGGATTTAGATTTTTGGAAAAATGAGGATGTGCAATATATATGCATGGTATGTCTAGTTTATATATTATAATAGTAAAGTGTAGTAAGCAGTGAAATACACCATGGCCAAGTGCTATGTTTTGGTTATGGTTTGAATTTGTCTGCCAAGTTTCGTATGCTGAGAACTTCATCCTCGGTGAAGCTGTGTTGAGAAGCAGGACCTGAGTCATGATCACACAGTAGATTAACCTTCGTGGGTCCGTGGCTTGACAGGCTATTGCAGGGACAGCTTGTGTGGGAGCCAGCTCTGTCACTCTTGCTCAGTCTTGCCATGGGATGCATTCTGCCACATTCCGATACAGAAACAATCCCCTCACCAGATGCCAAGCAGAGGCTGGCACCATGTTCTTAGATGCCTTCCTTCAGAGCCATGTTGTAAACAAACATTTATTTTTATAATCTACCCAGTCTGTGGTATTTGGAAAGTTGGCTAATGCTCTATAATACAATATGGCATACTACATAATAATAATATGGCATAATATATAATACAGCATGCTTGATTGTCATATATAGTCATATTAGTATATGATATGCTATATTAAATACCATTGTGTGTGTATATATGAAAGCCTCTATGTACGTGAGGCATTTCCTTGCTATGACAGACACCTGAGAGAAACAACTTAAAGAGAAAGGATGTGGGTAGGATCGCTGTTCAGTGGTTTTGGCTCATGCTCACCTGGCTCCTTTTGTTTCAGGGCTGTGGTGAGGCAGAGCATGGTGGCAGGAGCACATGGGAGAGGAGAATCACTCACCTCAAGCCAGACAGGAAACGGAGAGAGAGAAGAGAGAGCCAAGGAAAAGACATGTTCTGCAAAGTCACTTCTGCAGTAACCTACTTCCTTCAACTATGCCCCGCCTTCCACGGTTCTAATACCCCCAATAGTCTAACCAAAGTTCTAATCTACCAGTGCATCAATCCATTGACAAAGGCAGAGGCCTCTTTATCCACTCACTTTCCCCAAATCCCCACCCCTGCCTGCTGCTTGCATTGGGGACCAAACCATCAATACACAACCTTTGGTGGGGGAAGGGGCATTTAATAACCAAGCCACAACAATACACATAGGCTGAGAGGCAAGAAAGAACTCTCACAAATAATGTAGCATCAGAACCAGGCGATGTTTAGGTATTTTTAGAGCTCTATTTTATATTTTCCTTCCCAACCCTGTTGAGAAATATTACAAATCCCACTTTCTTGGGTGAGTTACAAAGTCTCAGAGAAATGGAGTGCATTTCCCAAATGTCTCAGCTATGACTTGGTGGATCAGGGTCTCAAAATCACTGCTTTTGGCACAACCGAGTGAAACAAGTTGGCTGTCTCCCTAGCTTTCTTCTGGTCTTCCTTGGTGGATTTGGTAGAGGAATTTGGGGCAAGTGATCTGTAGATGGGCAATCCTGCTCTTTCTGCCTAATGTTGTTAAAGAACAGAAGCCAGAAGAAAGAAGAAGGGCTGGGTCGGAAGCCCTGGAAACCTGGAAGGGAAAACAGTCTGTGCCAAGATGTGTGTCTCAATGTGTTCAGATCTTTTATGATATGAGCCTGGAGTCATCCTTCCTAGGACGTTTTATACTTGATTGTGAGATGGATATTTTGTTCTGTAACACTGTGACATGGAGTTTGGAAACTGAGCCTTGAAATCAGAAGTGAGCTGCACCATTGCAGCTTAGGAGTTTTCTACAGCATCACTTTCAAACTTCCAGTGCTTGACTGGGAATAATAAAGGGGAGATTGCCCGTGTCAATGAAAGGCAATTCTGTGGGGAGGGGTGTGTGTGTGTGTGTGTGTGTGTGTGTGTGTGTGTGTGTGTGTGTGTGCGCGCGCGCGCGCGCGCGCCCGCGCATTTGTTTGTGTCAGGCAATCAAAGGAAGGGCAGGTGATACACAGGGAAGAGGACACAGACAAGTCAGAAAAGAGCCTGGGCAAGGATCTGTCTCCTGCGTTTCTAGATAGGAATGCTCTTACAGAAGCATGTGACTGAAGCCATCTGCATCAGCCCCATCAGTGCTGGTGATCAGTGAGGTCCATGAAGTCACACTGGCATTGTCCTTAGCCTGTGTCCTCCAGCCATCAGAAATCCTCATATTCTTAGGGGTCAAAGAGCCCTGGCCTCACTTTCTAGACCTCATCAAGCAAAATCCCTGAAAATGTATTTGTAAATAACACAACCACCAGCTAATGTGCTCGCTCTGAGGCTCTAACCCTGCAAGGCCAAAATGAGTATTTTTATTGCAAAAGAGAACACGACTCTCAAAGGAGGTGATGTGGCCTTGAGCCATCTCTCCTGGCTCCCTGACAGTGTATACCTACCTCGCCTGGCTCTGGTCTCTCAGTGGCATCAACGGTGGCAGGGGGAGAACTGACCAGTAGAAGCTACTGTGTCCCCAAGGACAGTAGGCCCCAGCAAGTTACTGTCCCTAGAAATCAGTTGTTCATCCCAGACAGGGCCCACCTATGTGACATGGCACATAGGAATGGTTTAGGGCCACACAGAAAACTCTTTTAGCTTGTTTGTTTTATTTTTTTGAAAGTTGTTTTAGGGGAAGCAAGGGGCACGTGGGTCCTCAACGACAAGCAGTGGTAAAATCCAGAAAAGTATAAACTCTTAGCACCCAACGGACATTTGTAACCAAAGCCAAGTTACCTCCAGGAAGCTCAAAAGGTAATTCACTGGGCCTCCTGATGACATAAAGCAGACAAAGGGATGACGACAAATTGCCAGTGAGCTTAGAGAACACACCAAATGCTGTTTACCCCGGAGTCACCCAGGGGTGCATTCAGAGCCTGCTTCTGAGAGCGCTTGGGGGTCCCCTCCGCACCTTGCCTCCACTTCCCTTTCTGGTTCACTTCATTCCACGGGCCTCCACCTTGCTGGCACTCGATGTTGTAAAGGCTGCGAAGAATTCATTCTTGGTTCCTTCTTAGGGAGGTGGCAGGCACTTCTTAGAGTCACCTAGCTGCTTTAGCTTCTTCAGTGAGGCTTTCCCATAGCATAGGAGTCACTGACAGCAGGTGTGTGTGGGGGGGTGGATCTTGTTAAAATGCAGGCTTGCATTAGCAGATCTAAGGCAGAGCCCTGGATTCTACATCTCCAACACTCTTTTCATGTTGCCCACATGTCCCATGTATAGCCAGTGCTTTGAGCAAAACTGATTTAAAAAAAAAAAAAAAGACAAGGCATGCTTTCTCTGACTGGTGTTGCCATCCCAGTATAACCAGATCATCAGGGGCACCAGGCATGGTGACACACATTTTTAATCCCAGCCCTTGGGGAGATCCCAGCAGGCAGATCTCTGTGAGTTCAAGGCCAGCCAGGCTTTAGTGAGATCCTATCTAAAATGAGTAAGTAAATAACAAATGAATAAAACAGCAAAAACAAAATAGATCACCAAAGACTGGAAGGGAACAATGCGAGTGGAGAAGGCCGGGAGTCATCTCAACACATACCAGCAAACACAAGGCACAACTGTGATATTCTACTGCCAGCAGAACAGTGGTGAGGGAGAATTTGTCCCATTTCGGAGCTTCCGCCCCATGTAGGGTATCCCCTACAACCCCATGCGTGTAGAGCAATGTTCTGCCACTTGCCTTGTGTGATACGTGAGTTACAAAGACTTCTCTTTCCAAGCTCACAGTCACTGCAGTGGGAAGTGAAAGCTTTGCCAACTGTATGTCGACACTCCTCTCTGTTCATATTAATGGCACCATTCACTCCAGGGCTAAAGGTACAACTCTCCTTGTGTGACGGTGCTCACAAAGAGAAGCTGTGCCTGCCAGAGTTGCTCACTAAAAGAAGCTGTGCCTGCCAGAGTGGTTACAGAGGCTCCTTAGTGTGTGACTTGTCCTATTCTGCATCAGGATGGCGCGGTGCTTTGGATATAGACTCTCCTCCACGGGCTCATGCTGGGACACTTGGTCCTCAGCTAGTGATGCTGTTTGGTGAGACTGGAGACTCTTAGGAGGTGGCTGGTAGCTGGAGAAGGTGGGCTGCCTGAGAAGCAAACCTTATGACTCACAGCCCATCCCTACTTCCAACCCTGGTCTCTCTGCTTCCTGGTATCTGTCAAGATGTGAGCAAGCAACAGCAAGCTCCTGTTGCCATGGACTCACCTTCCACCATGCCTTCTGGCTAAGATGAACTATATCCCTTCAAGCCATGAGTCAGAAAAATCCTCCTCCCCTCGATTGCTTATTGACAGATATTTGGCTGCAAGGAGAATTCTGCAATTCTATAATTTCAAAGCACTTTATTGTAACGAGTCTTTTTCTATCACACCAGCCAGCTCCCAAATAATGACAAGGTGACTTAGTATCAGTTATAAAAGCTTGGCCTTTAGCTTATGCTTGTCTCCACTAGCTCCTATAACTTAAGTTAACTCATAGTTTTTAATCCGTGTTCTGCCACATGGAGTTACCTCTCTTCCATAGTGCACCTCCCGTTTCCTCTCCATGTCTGGCTGGTGGCTGCTTTTCTTCTTCCCAGAATGCTTTTTTAAGGTATACTAAACTGATGTATTAAGAGGTGCAATAAAAAGAACAAACTCACAGACACAGAGTAATGCTGAAGCCATTGCTGATCCCACGCCGACTCTCTGCTCCCTTGGGTCTCACACCACACCAAGCCCAGCCAGGGCAAGAGAGAGCACGTGTGCTTTCCTCTTAGGGTGGCTACTGTCTGCTTGCCAGTGTCTTAGGCTATCAATGCTGAGTCACACATGGCTCACTTACTGGAGCCATTTGTGCAGGTTATTCCAGCATGGTTATCTCCAGCAGACAGTTACAAGGAACCTTACACTCTGGAGGAAAAGACGGTAAGTTCTTGTGATCTGATTCGCTTAAAATCACCTTAGCATAAGGTGAAGAATATCTGGCATTTCAACCATAATAGGTATTTAGACACTAACAGAAGGAGGAAAAAAATTGGCTTAACTCAGTGAAAACACTATTGATTAAAGTTATTTAAGCTCAGTTGCCATGTAGTTCAGGAGTACCTAGATATATAGTCACTGGAACATATCATTACATACATTTTATTTGATTCACACAGTAAACTAGTCCCCGGTACAAGTGGAATGCCTAAAGTAATGAGATGAATAACCCAAACCACACGAGACACATTCTATGCGCCGTGTCCTCATTCTTCTGGCAGCCTTTTCAATTATTTATACCACTCAAGATAATGGTTATTGTCCTATTGCCCTTAGGAATATGACCTGAATGCCCAGATCAACATCCCATTTCACAGTGAGACTCCATTATTGTTTTTATTCCTCTCTGTCTGCAACTGTGTCCTTGAGGCATCTGCACTGTGACTATTCCAGCCCTGATTATTGCTTCCTGCAACTCATCCTTCAGGCCTTTGCATTAGCACCACCCTAAAATTGAATTAGATGATCCCTTACCCTTTGGACTTGCCTGTTTGCAAACTTTTACACTCTGTAGGCATATCTTGCTTACCTGTCTGTCCTCCCTACTAGACAATGAGCACCCTGGGAGTCAGGAATTGAACCTGTTTGTTTGTTGAAATCCCAGAGGTTAAATTCCAGGCCTTTTCCAAGTGCGTAGTAGGCAAGCATGAAACTACTGAACTATATCCTTAGGAAAATTGTATTCATCATTGTACTGCTTTTCTCACCACCATGACAGAACACCAGCCAGGAACAACTTAAAGGAAGCAAGCTTTATTTGGGCTCACAGTTGGAGATGGTCCAGCTCACCATGGCGGGGAAGGCATGATGGTGAGGGCTTGAAGCATGAGTTGGTCCCATTTTGGTGGAGTAGTAAGCAAAGGGAGCTTGGGCTGAAACGGAGGCTGGGGTGTGAGCCACAACCCCCCCCCACAGTGACCCCAATTCCTACATCTGTAGGCCCCACCTCAGAAAGGTTCTGTAACCTCTGAAGACAATTCCATTGGGTAGTTAAGTGTTCAAACACAGGAGCCTATGGGAGACATTCAAATAAAAACAATTGAATCCCCCAACCATGTTTAACATAGCACACAACACTTGATAAAGCCCACGAATGGTTGTTGAAGGAATAAGTAGACAAGTAAGCCCTGCTCTCTTACTCAGCCCAGACCACACTGCTTCTTGCTGTCAGGGAGACAGGCAGTCTTACCGGGATACATTAGCTTCATGACTATCGCCATTGGTGTCTAAGAGTGTGCTGAATATCCAGCCAATGTCTTCCTTCACAGGTTAGCATCTGTTCTGCCTGTGTCCACCGCCTTCATTTCGTTCGCATTCTGAAATCCCTCATGAGTATTTCTCTTAGAGATTCACAGTGTAAAGGCAAACTTAAAATATCTCTGCTTCATTGTAAAATGCCAAGAATGCTGGAATAGGTTGAAGACTCATTAGAAATTCATTTTTCAGTTAAAGAGCAGAGTCAGTTACTCTCATGAGTGTTAGGAGCTGTTACAAGCTGTGTGCATGCGCAATAGGTAACTTTGTAACTTTCCAGCCCTTAGTCTCCGCCCCTCCCGTGACGTCATATGGTTCGATCAGCTGACGTCATATGGTTCGATCAGCTGGCGTCATATGGTCCGACGGGCTTCAGCCAGTCAAAAAGTAACAGTCTGAGGTGATGGTTGCCAGCCTATATAAGGAGGGGTTTTTGGGTGTTCAGAGTTTCCGCTCTGTAAGCTGATGCTCTTCCTCTCAAGAGACATTAAAGCTTTACTGCAGAAGGATCCTGAGGAGTGTCCCCGTGTCGTTTTTGCTGGCGAGGCGGTTAGCGCAGGACACATGAGTCCACAGTTCCTTGCTGAGGCATCATTACATTATTCTTTAGGCAATTCCCATTCCACCCTAGTTATTTGCTTTACAACTGCTCTTGATAGGGCCTCCCCAGTCCACTCCTCCTCCAAGCACCGACCTTAAGAGCTCAACTTCAGACTTCAAAGAGGACGGGCTTCCTTTGTTTCTGAGGAACAGGTAGGCATGCCACCCCTACAATGTGTGTTGAACTTCTGCCCTTCTTGAACTTCGAACCAAGGAAACAAATGATGGTTGTGGATCTTCTGTAAACCCAGAACAGCATCAGGCACAGCTGTCATGACTGAGGTTATTCTAAAATCCCATAACCTTACAAGTTACAAGGCAGCTTCTATGGCTACCTGTAACGACTCCCACAGGGAGAACTAGTAAGTGTTTCCGTAAACCCATGTTCTCACCATTAGTTTTTAGACCCTAAACATGTGCCAATACCCCATCTCTGTTCACCTTGGTGTCTCCTGGGTCCCAGAGGAACCACTGGGAGTACACATCACAGCCTTTATAATAGTCCTTGAAATGGGATTAAAAAGAACCTACCACATAAATGCACTATTAAAGATCATTTGAGAACTATAACCCAACCCCATACAGCCACAAAAATGCAGAGGAGTCTCAGAAGCCAGGAGCCCCAGAGACAGCAAAGGAACCATTACATTCAGTTTGTTCTTCCACAGCCCATTTTGAAAATCAAATATATACTGCATACTTAGGCTTTAGCTTAAAACTCATACATCAAATAAATCATAAAGCATGCCTGGATTTTATGATTCTCATTTCTCTTGCTCTGGTTAGGTATCATAGATATGGCCAAATGGGGATTAACTTCACCAAATATTTCCCAGCCTCTCTGCACAGTGAGGTGATCTAAGGATACCACTTTAATTTGAGTGTCAGAGTCTTTTGTGGACTTTCTAAGTCTTTTAAAGTTATATAAATACCAGCATCCATTTGCATGGGTACAAACTCAGATCAGCTGTAGAAGGGAAAAGAACATTAGGCTTCCACTTGGCAGGCCTCTGCAAGCATTCATTGAATTTATGCATGTTGTAGCCTCCTAGTTTATATGCTGAAGGGGGTAGTGGGCGAAGAGGCATAGTGAAAAACTGGCCATTTGTATGAAGCATTTGCAAGCCCAGGACAGCTTCTTTTGTGTTTGTTCCCCTTTTCGTGGATACATAAACTATCTTTTGCATGTTGATGGCAATGTGATTTGGGTGGCTGCTTCTTTATAACAGAGCAACTTGGAGAAAAGGGACGAGGGGGATTTGAGGTCAGCAGCGGGAACTGATGAGGGAAACAGGAAATGTGAACCTCAGGAGACAGGTGTAAGAGGGAATGACAAACTCATTCCAGAAAAAACTACCATGGTGGTATTATGATAGTGATTATGTGTCAAAACCATCTACAGGCTGACATTTGATCAAAGACAAAGCAAAGAAGTGTCTTCTGAACTCCATGCTGGTTGGAGATCTAAAGTGAGAGACTGTAAAAGTGCTGGAGAGAAACAGCTCAAGGCTTAGCAGTCAGGCATGTGTAGAGAGAGGGCCAACAGAACTGGATAAACCCTCTCAAGAAAAATAGTATCAAGGACTGAGACCAAGAACAGGTCCTTAATCTGCCCGGGCACCATTCGACCAACATGATCCAGACTTAAGTTTGGAAGGCACAACTGAGCTGAGTGCTTTTGCTGTGGTTCCTACCAAGGTGAGCATAATGACTGTGTGGCAAGACAGTAAATAGGTACTGGCCTACCTTGGTTGCTGGAATACTATGAGGAATAGTAGAGCCATCCACCCATTGCAAGCTCATAATAGGGTAGGGGAGTGTCTTAGTTAGGGTTTCTTTTGGGGGTGGCTTACAGTGCAGAGGTTTAGTCCATTACTGTCATTGTGGGAAGCATGGGACATGCAGGCAGACATGGTGCTAGGAAAGGAAATGAGAGTTTTACATCTGGGCCTGCTGGCAGCAAGAAGTGAAAGTCACACTAGACCTGGCTTGAGCATATGAAACCTCAGAGCCCACCCCTCAGTGATGCACTTCCTGCAACAAAACCACACCTACTCCAACAAGGCCACACCTCCTAATAGTGCCACTCCCTGTGAGCCTATGGGGGCCATTTTTGTTCAAACCACCACAGGAAGACTTATGTACTTAAAGATCCACAATGCAAAGTAAGTACTATAATACATTTATATATACATACACACACACACACACACACACACACACACACACACACACACACACACAATTATACCACCATGTCTGGATACCACATACCTTTCTTATTCTTAGCCCCTTCATTTCTAGCAAGAAGAAAAGACTATATGTTAGACCTCCCCAAGTTAAGAGAAACTCATTCAATTTGTACTATTTTTTGGCCATCCTTGTATCTTGTGCTCTGCTCTTGAAATGGGAATACAATGCCTCTCATCTTAGCAAAGAAGTTTAAACCATCTGTTGATTAGTAATTGATAGGAAAGATTGTGTGTGTGTGTGTGTGTGTGTGTGTGTGTGAGAGAGAGAGAGAGAGAGAGAGACAGACAGACAGACAGAGAGAGACAGAGACAGAGACAGAGAGAGTAAGAGCACCAAATGGGCTTTAGCCATATCTCCAAAATCCTGATGTTGCTTGTTAGCCAACATCCAGTGCATTGTCTTTCTTGTTGGCATAACTCCAAATTTGGTTTAGAATCCACTCCTTCCTCAAATGACACAGTAAGACTGGCATTACTCCAAACTGGCTCCAGGGTAAACTCTAGGCCATTGAAGCCAACATGATGGTCCTTCCTATTCCTTCTTGCCTGGAATTAGTGTTGGACTGACCTTGCCATCTTTGATGACCAAAGAGTTGTGATGGGATCTCTAGAAAGACTCTGGGAAAGGTGTCATTGCTCCTAAAAGAGACCTCTATGACAATATGGTCTCTTCTGCCTCTTGATGTAGCTGTGTTTGTGGGTGAAGAGGCATCAGATAACCTCAGCCAAGGGAGGAGGTTGCAACTGGAGACAAGGGTGATACGTGGTAAGATAGAATCTGGATCCCAAACCTGTTGAACCAGTAGATTTAGCCATCATCGGTGCTTTCTTCTGTGAAATATTGAATTTCCTTCTATTTTCAGTTATTTTCAGTTAACTTTGTTCCTTACAGCTGAAATTTGACTTAGACAAGTGTTGCTGTTTGGTATATCTCTGCAGACTATTCTACTTCTGTAACATGGGTACGTAGTAGGATTAAGCAGGAGGCAGGGGTGTTTCCTTTCTCCCCTTGAGGTGATTCCCCTGACACCCCACAAAAGGTGGGCAGGTATGTTCTTACAGCAATTGGTCCATGCCAAAGATTGTTGGGTGAGTTTTCGCAAGAGAGTCCTTGAAGTAAGAAGAACTTGCTTGGACATTATTGTTTTCTTGCTGCATGCCCTGTTAAATCTATTGGCTCATCTTCCACCTGCAACTTTTAGACCTAAAAGTTTAGTAAATACCTAGCTCTAAGATTTACTATGTTCCAGCCTTCTCTGTGTTACAGTGTCAGAGGCCGCTCTCTGCAGCCTGTCACAATGCCATGATATGACTGTGCCTGCCAGCAGCCAGACCATTCAGAAAATGAGAAACATTGTGTATATGTGTTTTAAAACCACATGAAAAAGTGATAGCAGAAGCATGGTGGTAGCTACCTGATCAGTATCATTAGTGTCAGGAAAGTTGTAAATGGGAAGGCTGGTCTCCAAGGAATATAAAAGCCTTCATCCACAAACACATGATGGTGATGCTTTAGCCATTTGAAGAAAATGATTCATCTCTTCCCAGCCCTACATCCTGTAGAGTGACCAAGGTAGAAAGAGCAAACATTTGGTTGTAAGCCTAAATGCATGAGATCTGGAATGGTGACTAGGAAGGCAAGGAAATGAAGAAAGGATACAAGTATGGAAAAGCTAAGGTCAGGTGGGCTGTGTGCACTCTGACGGAGCCCAACAACGCAGAATCTCAGCATGTTTATTAGGTACAACACAGGGATTGGGGTTATCAAGGCTCCATAGTAGTCTCAGACCATAAACAGTGGAGATCAGGAAGCCCCAGTTGCTAGTTTTTGTCCACAATGACCAGTCATTAATAAATACTTGTACTTGGACAGAGGAAGGGTTTGCCTTTCTGAATCTGACCTAGAGGGGAAGGCTTTGACAATTTCCCATTGATCAGATTCCTTGGTCCTTGACATGGTCAGCTCACATCAAACAATACACATTCACTCAGAAGTGCATTCACTCAGGATCTCACCTGCTCCCTACAGGTATGCAGAATAACTTATGTAAATAGGATATTATTGGTGCCTGATTACTGTGTCAAACTGTGCCAGGGTGAAATTTGTTTAAATGTCAACTACTGTGACCTTTACAGTAATAGAAGTTGGGATCTCATCTCAGAGAAAACACTTGCACAGATGTCCTTTCCTTGGGGTTCTTTGGAACACCCTAAATGTTTAACATTGAGTTCTACTCATATCTTTACTGTATAGATGAACAAAACAATGCCTAGCAAGTAGCTAAGTTAGTTTCTGAGTTCAGAATCTCTTTTCTTCACACTTCCCTAAAAAGGCTATACTCTGTTATTTGGTCACCTGTCTTCCATTGCCCATACATCAGTCTCAATTATATAAATGGACAGAAGTTTTTGAAAACTATAGCCCTTGGAAAACCTGGCATAATGGCCTGTTTGTATAAGTTTTATTGGAAGACATCTACTTCGATCGTCTCCATACAGCCTGTGGCTCTGATGACAGAACTGAGCCGTTGCAATAAACACAAGAGCTACAAAGGCTAAAAGGTTTACTATGTGATTCCTTTAAAAAAATATTGCTGACTTGCCAGGCATGGTAGTACACACCTTTAATCCCAGCACTTGGAGGTGGAGGTGGAGGTGGGTGTGAGTCTGAGGCCAGCCTGGTCTACATAGTGAGTTTTAGTACAGCTAGAAAGACACTGTCTCAAAAACCAAAACAAAAAATATGCTGACTCATTCTGTTTCTTTTCAAGGCATGATGTTTCCCAGCTAGAATCTGTTCAGACTCTATCAGAGGGAATTGGAAAACATGTTTTAATTTATTTATTATTGTGTGTGTTTGGAAGCCTGTGGACACCAAAGCAGGGTGTTGGAAACCCTAGAATTGGGGGTTGGGGTTATAGGTAGTTGTGAGTCGCTGGACATGGGTTCTGGGAACTGAACTTGGGTCCTTTGGAAGAGCAAAATGTGCTCTTATCAGCTGGTCCATCTTTCCAGCCCTTTGGCTTTTCTAGTTATGGGATTCTGTGTGTGCCAGGGAGTGGCCAAATCCTCAAACATTGACTCTCTAATTTGTTTTTTACCTGTCTAGCAAAAATTTTTTTCTGTTCTTTTGTCCAACCTGGTGGTGTTTGAAGAGATTCAAGGCATCCCTGCCCATTGATGACTATGCAGCATCTGCCATGCTTGAGGAAGTGGGCTGGTTGCAGAGGCTGCTCTGCTAGAGATGTAATCACACACAGAGTTGGAGTTTGACTAATCATGTGTGGGCACAGAGAGCTCATTTAAGATCATTTGATGGGAACATTATAACTAGCTTGGTAGTGTTGTTAGGTTAAATGTTTGTTTGGGAATTTTGTGCCTAGGGCAATTTCTACTGTACCTGGTACCACAACATTGCTTCACACACTTACTAACAGGTATTGAAAGCACTCAGAAAAGCTATTCCATATGGAACCACCAGGTTGCTATCCTGGGTGACCAAAAAAGTACCTCATTGTGCATGATATATTCCTATCTACAAATTCAGACTTGTTTTCTCCTTTCAGAAATTGATATATGAGTCACTGAGAGGGTGGATATCTGTTTGGACACCTTGACAGTAATGTCTGCTTTTCTAGTTACTGCTTTGAGAACATTCTAGAATATTCCATTTTGTAAAGCATAAAAAGATGGCACTTAAATGAATGGAAATGTACGAAAGAGAGAATCTTCCATAAAAATGCTCCTTTTTTCAGACATATTCACATAATAGCTATTTATTCTATAATTAAATGCCCTGGTTAGATTTAACTGTCAACTTGACACAGCTTAGAGTCATTTGAGCAGAGAACTTCAATTGGGGAATTGCCTTGATCAGACTGACCTGTGGGATTGTCTAGGGGGGACAGTTTTGATGGTTAATTAGAAGGGTCCAGCCCACTGTGGGTGGTACTGTCCCTAGGCAGGTGTTCCTAAACAGTGTAAGAAAGCTAGCTGAGTATAAACCAGCATACAAGCCAACTGGCAAGCAGCATTGCATATGGTTCCTGATGTGCTTCTTTGGCTATAAGTGAGTCGCTTGGTTGGAGGTTATGCTGTGTGAAAGAGAAAGAAGGCCTGCCTTCAAGCTCCCTGCCTTAACTTCCCTCAGTAATGAACCGTGACCTGGAATTGCATGTCCTCTTCTAACTAGCTTTTGGTCAGATTGTCTCATCACCACAGAAATGAAGCCCGAATCTACAGCAAAGGCCTTGTGTGCACTTAGAATTCCCTTGTCTTCTCAAGAAAGTTGTTTCAGGGAAAACACACGAAGATGGGAAAATCCACACTCAGAGTTTTTACAAAAATCTCAAAACAAGCAATCCAGCTGAAGAGCCACTTAGCTTGGCCCTGCTCAAGCATAGTTTCACAGATGTCTCTCGGTGTCCACCAGCTGCCCCCTACACGAACACCTGCAGGTGCTCCTCTCAACCTGCATCCTATAACAGACAAAGACAAAGAAATCTACTAAAATAGCAGGTCTCTCTCCAATCCTGAAGCCATTGCACAAAACCATGGTTCCTATGAGGTGAATTAATCTGAGTTTATAAACACTCATCATTCACAACCTGAGACTGCTTCGGATTTGGTTAGAAGCAAGCCATCTTGGAAAACACATTACTTGTCAGTCAAAAGACACTGCCGTTTCTCTCTCTGGGAGGTTTCACTAGTAACAGTCATGAGATCAATGACTGTCAGAGAGTGACAGAGATTTGCAATCAATGCCAACTACAAATCTAGTGGCAGTCTTCACTCGGGCAACAGCCTAGAAAGTGCAAGCAAGATGCTGTCCATGTGACAGTAACTGTTATCCTAGTGGCTGAGGACCAAAAGGGAAAGGCAATAAGAAGCATGCCATGGCTTCTTCTCCTCCCTCTGGATTCTGATGTGCTTTTCCCCATGCCACACCTCCCTTCTGAGCCCAGGTCAGTGTCCCTGGAGTCCTCTTGCTCTCACAGTGTCACCTCTCAGTTCCAAACATGCTGGGCAGACCAAGGCTGTGACTGTCCTTCCAGGGAGGTGCTGACTGCCTGTGGCCTGTCAGTCATCTGTGAGAGCCAAAATCCCTCAGGCGTCCAAGGTACTTACTGCTCCTGAGTTTCAAAAAGACGGGGTTTGCACACCAGCTCTCCTTACTGCATTTGTATTCCAAACCCACAGCACCTTCCCCAAGTGGCCCTCTGCTTATAATATCCTCTTAGATTTGCTTTCTGCCCTAGTTGTTCCAGCTCTTCCCCTTTTTACATTATTCATTGCTTTTATTTCTCACTTAGCAATTTACTTTCAATTTTATTCATGTTTTTATACACATTTAACCCTACTTCTTATCTTGAAAAATGACTGTTCTAGAGTGGTCAGAGAAGGAAGAAATAAATAGAAAATTAACAGTGCTGTCCTTAAAAAAAAATAGTTCCTAAGTTTTTCTTTTTCATAATTACAACTGAGTTTGCCATTAGCCCATGGCTGCACACTGGCATCATCTGGGAAGCTGTACTTGGGTACATTATCTGACATTCTGGTACCTGTGTCCCACCCCTAGAAATGCCATTTCAATCAGCTTGGGGGAAGACTTGAGCATGGAGAGTTAAAAAATCTCCCTGGGTGATTCAGTTGTGCAAAGGTGGAGGCTCGTCACCAGGCCAATGCTGTCCAGGAGCCCTCTTCTTGCTTGTTCAGCTCCAAGCTTCTTTTTTAAGATTTCCCTATAAGTTGACCTCAAGTCCTTGTTCCATTTCACTGTGTATCTCTAGGCAGCTCCTCCCTCCACCCAAAGTTCAGTCTCTGCGTCAGTAAACACATCAAATGCAAGCATCTCAGTGAGGCTGGAGGCAGCCCAGGCACCTACCCACCCGATAGGCTCCTGGGTTAGAACACCTGGTCTTCAGTGCACCAAGCAAGAGTCCACACTGCCTTCACGGCAAAGCTGCCCACTTCCTGCAAAAGCTGTGGGGTGATGTAACTCAGGGTAGTTTTTTGTTTGTTTGTTTTTCCATCTCAGGCACAGAATTGGAAGGGAAAAGAATGTGGAGAAGAAACTAGCCAGGGAAGCGAGAGATGCTCACTTTCCCACTCTCCTTAGGAGTTTGCAAGTCAATGCCCTCCACCATCATCAGGTAGAGGGGCAGTGAATGAGAGCAAAACACAGGCACATATGGCCTGGTCGCCACTCTGAAGCTAAGATGAGAGAAGCGGTTCATCCAATCTGACTTCAGTGGTCTCTATTCTGCTTTGCTTCCACTTTGGGTGAGATTGATGATGCCGCCATTTACAGGGGTCCTCCATGGAGAAGTACAGCCATTTAAAAGAGGAGACGAGAGCTGTGTCTTGTGGCACAGGCCTGCAAATCCAGCCACGTGGGAGGCTGAGGAAAGATGATCACAGGTTCTGGCCTGTCTGGGCTACCGAGTGGATTCAAAGCCAGCCTGGGCAAGTCAGTGAGACGCTATCTCAAAATTAGAAGACGCAAAAGAAAAGTGACAAGGATATATCTCAGGGGTAGAATAAGTATCCTACCATGTGCAAAGCTGTAGGTTCCAACTTCATCAAAGAAGAAAGGGGGAGGGAGAAGGGGCAGGAGATGGGAAAGGTGGAGGAAGAGAGAGGAGGAAGAGGAGATGGCATCCACGTTATCCATGAACTGTCTCCCTCAGTGTGTTGCCCTTGCTCTTCTTTCTCTGAAATACTCACGGCTTGTTCTTTTTACACACACACACACACACACACACACACACACACACACACACACACACACACACACACACACACACACACACACACACACACACACACACACACTACACACACACACACACACACACACACACACACACACACACACACACACACACACACACACACACACACACACACACACACACACACACACACACACACACACACACACACACACACACAACACACACACACACACACCACACACACACACACACACACACACACACACACTCACACACACACACACACACACACACACACACACACACACACACACACACACACACACACACACACACACACACACACACAGACACACACACACACACACACACACACACACACACACACACACACACACACACACACACACACACACTCACACACACACACACACACACACACACACAGACACACACACACACACACACACACACACACACACACACACACACACACACACAACACACACACACACACACACACACAGACACACACACACACACACACACACACACACACACACACACACACACACACACACACACACACACACTCACACACACACACACACACTCACACACACACACACACACACACACACACACACACACACACACACTCACACACACACACACACTCACACACACACACTCACACACACACACTCACACACACACACACACACACACACACACACACTCACACACACACACTCACACACACACACACACACACTCACACACACACACACACACACACACACTCACACACACACACACTCACACACACACAGACACACACACACACACACACACACACACACACTCACACACACACTCACACACACACACACACTCACACACACACACACACACACACACACACACTCACACACACACACACACACACACACACTCACACACACACACACTCACACACACACACACACACACACACTATATTCTTCTATTTTTCTCCATTACCATCATCACTACTTAGCATAATATTATATTATCTGGAACTTGTTTGCTATATCACCAGTTCCCTGGGCAATGGATTTTATTTTGTTATTTATAGTAGTTATGTTCTGCGTATGACTGCACACACACATACAGAGAGAGACAGAGAATACGAGTGGGAGAATGGTGGTCCCACATGGCACTAACTCTATGACCAATATACCCTACAGAAGCCCCTTTGCCGTATTTGGCCTACTGTTTCAGAGAATTTCAATGCAGCCTCCTCTCCTTCACTGTCAGCACTGTTAGGACCCAGCTTAACTCACGGCCCCAGAAACAAGGGGAGGTGGTTCCTCACATCATGGCAAACCAGAACAAGAGGTTGGGTGCATCTTTTCAATGTGCACCCTGAGTGGTCTGCCACAGCCTAAGGGCGCCAAAGCCTCCCAAATAGCTTTAGAATAAGTACTCAAACACAAACCTGAGAGGGGCATTTCAGACTCAAACCTTAACCTGTACCATCCCCCGTCCTGTCCCGGGGAAGACAGAGCCAACCTTTGGCAATGGTATTTTCTTAGTGTCTCCTTTGTGTCCAGCATTGTTTTTTTTCTTTTGGGTTGTTTTTTGGCTTGTTGTTGTTGTTGTTGTTGTTGTTGTTGTTGTTGTTGTTGTTGTTTTCCTCTTCTTTCTCCTCTGTGAGAACACTCCTGGGCCTCCCCGCACAAACCGATGTAGCAGGCTCCACTTCAGCCTCCACACCTGCTCTTACTTGTCTTCCTTGTGTGCCTCTAGCTGCTCCATCTTCCACAATATCTTTCAAGCCAACTCCTCTAAAAGCTCAGGCATCATTGGGGCCAGATTGCTTGTGCTTTCCTGACCCTCAGAGGGAAGTGCATCCTCCCTGGTCCACATCTGCAGAAGTGGTGTCTCTCGTGGTATTTAGGAGCTGGGATAGGAGACACCAGCTCTTAGAGAGAAATAATGTGATTCAGGGAACTCCAACATCCAGAGAAGGCAGGTGTGGTAGTAGGGAGTCACACGACACCTTATCCAGGTTGACACGAGAACTCTTCCATGTCACCAGCATCTCAGTTGAGGCCACATCTGACTCTGGGCAGCAGCACCTCTTACCTTTAAACTCTGGAGAATTCCAAAGGCTAGCTACAGCTGGGAATTCAAAAAATGGAGTTCCAAGGAAAGCGTAGCCCACACCTGTCTTTCACTCAATTTTACAGTCCCAGGGGAGTTTCATTTTAGGCTTATCCATCTTCCCCTTCTCTCCCAATTCTGCTACTTTCTGGCAAAATCTTACAACCTGCTGTTCTGCTCAGAACCAAGTCCAGGCCCCTCACCAATCCAGAATTATGTGGCCCATGGCTTCATTTCCCAGAAGCTGTCACACATTGCTGTAGACTCAAAAGTCTAGATATTTTCCCCTGAAAACAATTTTTGATAGAAACTTTTAAACACCCTCTCCTCACATCATCTCCCCAGCCTCTCCAGCCCCAATTTTTATGGGAAACATGAGGCCATCAGGAATGTGGGTGGACATTTCTATTTTCTCAAGATAAGACTGACTGAGGGAAAAGTGGAGAGTGACAGGATTTTGGTAGATGAAATATTTTCAGACTTAAAGATGACTCAAGGCAGACTTCCTCATCCTGCTTCAAAGGGAAATGTACAATCTCCATGTTGTTTCCACTCTCTCTTTCTTACATATCTTTCTTCCTTCGTTTCTTCATTTATTTATTCATCAATTTTTGAGACAGCCTTTCTGTGTAGCCCAAGCTGGTTGACCTCAAACCTATGAGTCTGTTTCAGTGTCTCCAGTGATGGCAGGGCCTACAGGGCAGTGATTATAGGTATTGTCTCCCTGTTCCCCACATACACACGACTGGCTTTCATTTCACTGTTTATGTCCTAATTCATTTTTATTTTTTCCCCCACACACATTGCATTTTCAGAGGGCAGACTTTTTCTGAGAATCATGAATACTAAGGATCGTGTATTATATAATATCCCATTTTATTGATGTGGTGGATTTGAATGAGAATGGCCATAAGCTAACATATTTCAATGCTTTGTCCATAGTTGGTGAAACTACTTAGGAAAGATTTGGAGGTGTGGCCTTGTTGGAGGTCACTAGGAGTAGGCTTTGAGGTTTCAAAAGCCCATGCCAGATCCAGTCTCCCTTTTCTCTTCTCTCTCTCTCTCTCTCTCTCTCTCTCTCTCTCTCTCTCTCTCTCTGCCTCCTGCCTGAAGATCAGGATGTAAGCTCTCAGTTACTGCTTCAGTACCATGCCTGCCCGCCTGCTGCCATACCCCTCCACCATGGACTTATCCCTTGAAACTATAAGCCAGCCCCCAAGTAAATGCTTTCTTCAATAAGTTGTCCTAGTCATGGTGTTTTATACTGTCAAGAGAAAAGTAACTAAGACAGCTAATAAGGATAAATTTAGTATTATTCATTCATTATCCATTCATATTACTCAGTAGATACACACTGAGCAATGAGTATGTGCCACACACTGCACAGGGCAGTGGGATACCATGCAGACAGGATCCCTGCTGTCATTGAACTTAACACACAGGTAATGGGCTCAGATAATGGAGAGGACATACTCTAGAACATTACGGATTAGAATACATGCTCAGATTGGGGAAGTCTGTTAGGGATAGGACAGTTGGAAAACATTAGAATGGATTGGCTCAACAAGAGCTTCTGGGCTGGCATAGTGGCTCAGGGAGTAAAGAAGCTTGGTGACAATCCTGAAGATCTCAGTTAAATCCTGGGCCCCCACAGAGAACAGACCACCAGAAACTGTCCTCTGACCTTCATAGGCACACCCTTCCCTCACACTGACACATAATTTTTTTTTTTTTAAGAAGAGGAAGAAGAGCTGAGGGAGTGGAAATTCCAGGCAGAGGTTGCAACAGGTGAAAAGACACTGAGGTAAATGAGTTGAAGTCTTCAAAGGATAGACATGGGCCTGGTGTGCCTGAAGCACAGGCGAGCTGGCTGCTCTGATGGAGGCTAGACAAGGTTCTGTCACTGCTTTCTGGTCTTCAGGCTGCCGAGCTCCTGAATGGATGGAGTATTCATTGATCCCAGAAGGCATGCACTTCGATACTCCAGGCACCAAAATTCTCATGGCAAAACTATAACATTCTGCTCAGAGAGGAAACATCTTTGCCTTGTAAAACTGCCTTGAGGCCAAAATAACAGTCTTTTCAACATGGGGGACCTAAGTTCACTGTTGGCTCATTATTGGGTTCTGTAAAATAAAAACAGGGATATGAATGATGAAAAACATGCTTTCCATGGATCACGTGGACTCTCATTGTGCCTGTTTGGAGGCATAATGAGCGTGTTTTGAAAAACACTCATTCCAATCAGATAATCACCAGGACAATCCACGATGCCAAGATTCTGTACTAGGAAATAACCTGTTTGTCTTCCTTTTGTATCTTTTGAATCTCTTGTCATGCAATAAAATGAAATGTTTGTGAGAAAGACTAAAGGAATACAGCATTTGACTCACAACAATGAACTCTATTTTGGATTAATAAGATAATGCATCTAGACATCTGTCATAGTCCTTGACAAACGTGCCGACATTAGTTGTGGTTCTTACTGGATAGGAAGGTGGGCCCTGGGCAGCTACAAGACTGTAGGTGCTGGGAGGACAAAGCCTGCTTACGTTTTCCTGGAATGACATTTCCAGTTACTTTGTCCAAGAAGGAAACTACAATCTTCAAATTGTGCATACACAGGCATTTCCTGTGGAAGCTATGAACGTTAGTGTGTTTTCAAAACAAGGCAATCATGAGGCCTTCTTAGAATGGCTTTGCTCATGTGCTTCACTCCCTTCTATTCTTGTAGGTCAGAAGTTTGTACTTTCATAATTCACTGAGGAAAAACAAAACTCTACCTTTCCTATTCTAGAACCTTCTTAACCATAGTCTCAGTTTCCTTCAAAGAGGAGACTCTTTAGCTGAGGCTCACTGTCCTACTGGAAGACAGACAAAACCAACAAGTGCACGTTTGGCCAAAGAGACACTGCTACTGTGCTTTGTGTCTATCCTGACATCTGTAGCAGTGGGTGACAGGGACCATCCAACAAGTCTGCCCTCCTGCTCTGTGGGAAAACATTAAATGTCACAGGGCCTCAGGAGCACCACACTGGAGGGTGCAGGCAGAATGTGGGTATTCAGTGAATGAACTCGAATGGTCAGAACTCTCTCTCTCTCTCATCCTCTCTCTCTCCCTCTCTCTCTCTCTCTCTCTCTCTCTCTCTCTCTCTCTCTCTCTCCCCTCTCTCTCTCTCTCTTTCTCTGTCTCTCTCTCTCTCTCTCTCTCTCTCTCTCTCTCTCTCTCTCTCTCACACACACACACACACACACACCACCACCACCACCACTCCATAAGGTGCTTGGGGAGCCTGAGAACCCAGATAGGTTGTATTGGTGTCCTGTCTGGAACCAGAGATCAAGGACTGGCCAGGTTTTCCCACTGTGAAGGTCAGAATTCAGTGGTGCTTCCACTCATCACACTGTGCTGTGATTGTCTTTGTGCTTCTAGTTCACTGGAGCAGGTGGCTCATGTTATTCATCCCAGTGTCTCAGAGTTTATCACAGTGTCTATGCTCAATAGAGACAGGTTGAATGGATACATTATTTTTAAAAAACAGGGTTTCATCATGTAGCCCAGGCTGGCCTTGAACTCATGAGCATCCTCTGTCTGCCTCCAGAATACTGAGTTTACAGAGATATGACACCAGACACATCTTAAATTAGTAAACTGAGCCTTTTAAAAATCTTTCTCATATTAGAACCAAGTCCTAGTTCCAGGTTAGTGGCTCCATGAGTACGAACTTTCATGTCACCCAGTTTTATGAACATTCCGATATGGAAAAAAAATATCTCAGCAAACCATGTCAAACAATAACAGCCAAGGAAGCAAAAGCTGCCTAAAGCCATAAGCATGGTTCCTTATAATTCAGTATGTCATCCAACACCAGGACTAGTCAGCATTTTTTATCCCATAGTGCATATACTAGATATGAGACTTGAAGAACAGACTTGGCTAAAATACAGGCTGATCTTGACAGGAGAAGACTGGCCTGAGGGTACAGATATCCCAAGTCCCACTGGCCTCCAGAAAGACTGTATGGTTCTGCATGGATATACTTCAACCCGTCCAGTGAGCCTGGTACCTGAGACAGCTGAGTAGCCAAGAAGACCTACTATACTTCCTGCAAAACTTAGTCATCAGGCAATTGTGACTCCTTAATATAAGGTCTAGGACCCCAGTACAGTATCTTCTGCATTGCCAGTGCCATCTCCCCATGCTCACCCAGAAATAAGATAACCAGTGTGTGGAGAGGTGCACCAGCTGAAGACATACACATCCCTGAGAATAACACATGTCTTCATACCTGAATGACAATTATGACTTAAGGAAAGTTTTCTCATATGAGGCATTGATACTAAAGCAAGGAGTTGGTCAATCTTGGCTGTCAACTTGACTGGATCTGGAGTCAACTAAGATGCAAGCAGCTGGGCACACTTGTGAGAGATGTTCTTGATCTGGTTACTTGAACTGGGGAGAACCAACTTAAATGTGGGCAGTACCTTCCAGTGGTAGCCAGGTTAAAAGAGGTCAAAGGCAGAAGCTCTGCTTTCACCTGCTTGCCTTTTGTCTTGTTGGCAAGTTCAGCTACTCTGTGGTGGCTGCCGCTGCTGCTGCAGCATTCTGTCTCTATCATCAGGACACAGCTTCTTCAAGCTGACAATGTGGACTGAAGACCAGAGGCTCTCCAAGAATCCTCCAAGCCTTCAGTGTCAAATGGGGACTGCTGAAGCACCTAGCCTTGTACACTGAGAAACTACAGGACTCTCATTCTCTTCAGTATGAGACAGCCATCATGGTACCACCCACTCCACATAGTCCAAGTCAATCTAATAAATCTCCTTCTAGTATATATTCATTCTACTGGCTCTGCTAATTATAGAAATCTTTCTAACTTAGGCATAGTTCAGAATAAAAGACATTGGAATAACTGACATTTTTTTAAAAAAAAATCATCAAGGCCCATATCTATTCTTCTTAAACCCTCAAATGTTCATTTAGAATAAGTTTACTTTTGATTTATATATTATTAACTTTTCTTATTGCTATGACAGAATATATGACAGAAGCTACCCAGTGAAGGAAGGTCTAATCTCAGCTCATAGTTCAGATTATACACCATGTCACTGTGGGGAAGACAGGCCACCAGGACCTGCTCCTGTTGATGATGATATACCCATGACGCAGATAGTCACATTGCAGACAGGAATCAGAAGTGGGTATCACTTTAAAATTGGTCTCCAGTGGTCCACTTCTGATAGCTAAGGCATACTTGCAGAGGTTCCATAACTACCTATAACAGTGCCACCATCTGAGGACCAACACGTAAGCCTGTGAGGCACATTTAGTGTTCAGCTCCTAACAGTTGTCAAGTAACTTTTTAAAAACTCAGTTTTGACTTAGCAGTCACTGAAAGTGATGAGGGACACTAGAGATGGACAGTTGGCAGACGAAAGTGACAACCACAGAAATCTGGGACTACTTTAAAGCCAGTTAGCTGCAGGCACCTAAGCTGATGTTGAGGGCCTTGTCATATCAACCAGGGAGTCTAAAATAACTAATATTATTATAAATTCACTGACACTCCAGGTCAGAAAGGGGTTAAATTCTATTCTTCATACTCTGGGAAATTTGTAAAAGCATGTGATCATTTTAGAGACCATTCCACTTAAAATCCTTTTAAAAAAAATCCTTGCTTGAAGATATAAAGTCAACTATTTCCTCCTGTCTAAAGGGCTCCAAGATAATCAAAATTTTACAGCATCTGGTTTTATTTTGGGCTGTATTTGTTGAATGGCATTTTATGTAGCGTGTCTTTCACTTTAATAGCCAATATAGAAAATGATTTTGATTATTTTCCCTCTGCCTTTGGATGAACTCATTACATTTAGTTGTCCTTGGTTTAAGTAAACCTTGGTTGACTTTGAATGGACACCAGCTTGATGTTTTCTTTAAAGTCTCCTTACCCATGCTCCAGATAACAAAACCACAGCATCTTATCTAATTTTAGCATCCACTGGGAAGTCAGCAACAGCTCTCTGATCTCTCACTAACATAATTCAATTCTTGCCAGAAAAACAATGGGCTCTTGTGTGTCGATTCAATTTCCTATAACTTAGACACACTTATCTGGCTGACAGATCATTCTTTTCCCTTTGAGATAATCGAGTCCTCCCAATATTCCTCCCGAAGAGAGGTCAAATGTTCAGACAGCTTAAAATAAAGGGCAGTGGGTGAACACGGGAGTGTGTGACTGACCTAGAGCAACACTGGTTGCTTTAGAAAAGGCTATTAGAAGATCCCAATAGGAGTTGAGAGTGGAGGAGACTCTCAAGGGTACTCCACTCCAAAAGAGGTATCAAGAAAGGGATCAAGAGACACCAATGGGGGCTTCAAGATGACTCAACAGATGAGGGTGCCTGGTGCCCATCTCTGAGATCTACATGGAGGAAAGAAAGAACTCACTCCTGCAAGTTGTGACCTCCACATGTGTGTCCATACACAAATAAATAAATAAATAAATTTTAGAACCACTAATAAGCACCCACTACATGCCAGGTGGTGAGATTTATATCAATTCCTACAACATTTCTGGGCAGAAGTGTGACTCTCCGAATTTTATGCCCAAGGAGCTAGAATTTAAAAGAGTGAGTGGAGAGAATCATTCCCAACTAAGCAACCAGAGGTAGTCCTCAGCTCATGAAAGACCAGGTGGGAATCATCCCTCACCCCATGGCTAGGGAATGCCATTCAGTGTAGGCAGGAGGTGCCAACACAAAGTTGTAAGATTTCCTCCAATCCTGTGTCCACAGCTATTCTAATAGACTGGTGCCCAGCTTTCCACAAGATATTGTAAAAGGACAAGCAGAATGGAATTGTGGGAACTCCTAGAATCTCTTGGAAGAACAGCAGAGCACATCGTGGGAAACAACCCTAAGATAGTGGCATTGGAGGAAGATTGGGAAGAGACACGGGGGTGGGGGGGCGGTAATCTCTCTCTGAGGAGACCTTAATAAGGCCATTATTTCTTCCTTGGAAGATCCTCATCTAACAAGGATTTTTGTGCAATTGTTCATGTGCAAATATTAATAATACCTGATTACATAGTATTTGATCAATGTGGTCCATTGTCAATAAAAGATTATTTACATTTGTAACAAGACTTCTAGTAATTTACTCCGCTCACAAGACCTCATAGACATCTCTCTCTTACTGATGCACTCATATAAAATCTAATGCCTTTGTTTTCAGTTTTGATAAGTTGATATGTGGTCTGCAGCATCTTCAAATTTCTCATGCCATAAACTCACAGTCACCAAGTTGGTAATGTTCTTTGTGTTTTCATAACAGGACTCGGGTTTTGGCTCAAGCCTAATGTTTTCTGAGGCAGCAATGACTTGTTCTGTTTATACAGTTTTTGCAGTCTTCAATGTCAGACTCTTTCCACTTAAGACTTCAGCATGCCAGCTAAATTCACAGAAGTTTATTCTTTAAAAAAGAAGTCAAGCTACTGCGGAACTCTTATACACACACACACACACACACACACACACACACACACACACACACACACACACACGGCTCATGTGCACACTGGCATCTGCCAGTTCACCTGCAGTTGCTGACTGGAGAGCCCCTCCCTGTCCCTATTGTATTGTCTCCCAGCCTTCTATCACTCTGCCCCTTACTTTGTCCATTCTAAAGTGCCCAAGCAAATGCTGCTGTCCCTGTCCTGTAGCATGGGAAGGATTGCTTCTTCTAGGTTCTTTATTAAGTGAGTGGGCTCTGCAAATTAAATTGACCAAGGAAAGATCAACAGGAGTGAGCGTACACATTTTGATTTTTCATATTTTAATTCTTTGTATGGGTTTATAGGGGTCTCTTAGAATGGGAAGTGAAAATGAGAAGTAGCAGTGAGGCTTGGGTGCCTATAGACTGTTATAGCAAAGAGCAATCAATAGGTCTATGGAAAAGAGATGAGACAAGGGGCTAGGGTTTCTACAGGAAGGAGTTATGGGATGGCAAATAAGATGGAGGTGGGAGTAAAAGACAAAATTTTATTTCAGTTAGTCTAGTTTGTGTAGATCTAATATTACATCACCCCAATCACAAATTGGTGCAGGGGCACCTTCTCCTTCACTTCTGTTCCTCAGTTGCCTTCAGCAAGATGAAGTCATGATTCCTGTGAGGCCATATTTGCTGTAACACAATCTGGACTCCTTCACTGGCTGTCTCCAGTGAATTCTTGCAAAACTATCTCGGGCCCACCTCTCTGAGAACCCTGAGCTATCAGATCTCCTTTTTTCTCCTGGGTCACGGCAGAGCAGGAAACACAGTCCCTGATGCTACCCAGAGCCCCACACTTCAAAATCATGGCACCCTGACATTCATCCACACTGAGCCTAAGGCAGCAGGACCAGCCCACTGTCAACACGTCTACCTAGTTCTCTCAGCTCTGCCCCCCAGACAGAACTGAAAAGTTAAGCCTCAGAAGCACTCATTCACAGCCTTATGATAAAGTATTTCCCTCAAATCTGTGCTTCAGGCAGAACCATTTGCTTTTAATGCCCCAAAGCCAGGCACCAAGGCACAGAAGCCCTTTCTGACAACCCATAATATCTACTCAGAGTTCAAAAGTCTTTTCAGAACCTCCTAAGCTAAAAGGGATATTATGATTTGAAGTCACTCTTCCACAGCCTTCCTTTCCCGAAGTCTTAAGCCTAGACTGCCTGAAAAATATGACTGTGAGATTAGCAGAACTATAAAAAAAAAAAAAGTTCAAGATGTCCCCACATCCAACTTGGAATGAACATGAACCTTTGGGGCCACTGGGGGTTTCCAGATGCTACCTCCAGTTTCCTTAGCACCTTTCCCTACAGCTGACATGGAAGCTAACACTCATTGGCTCCAGTAGGCAGTATGTCCACTCAGAGGCTCAAGCGGCTTCTCTTGCTGCTGCTTTATGTAGTATTTGCTTACACTTCATACTGAACACGTTGCTCGCCTGCATGCTGAGAGACCAGGAGTCCACATGCATCTGGGGACATGTCTTCCCTTAGGTCCCAGTGAGTACCCACTTGTGATGTTGAAATCCCCAGGTTCCTTTGGCTAAAGTCATTATACAGCTGCCTCTGCAGGAAGTTACTCTTTCCCCCATACTATAGGATCACTGGCTCATCATGAGAAGGAAATCATTTCAGACATCAGGCTAGAAGTCAACATCAAAGGATAACATGTCTAAGAAAAGACTTCAAAAGCTAACTCCAACTCTTCACGAAAACAAGCCTTCATCCATGCCAGGCACCATGGACCACATACACATTCCCTCCATTCCTACAAGGAAACTCCTACTTATTGTTCAGTTTTGGTTTTTTTTTTGAAGACATGATCTCATCACATGCCACAGGCTTACCTCAAACTTGAAATCCTCTTGCCTCAGCTTTCGGAGTGCAGGAATTATAGAAAGGTGCCATCATGCCTGGCTGAAATTTCTGCTTTATACTCAAGCAAACAACCCTCAGGCATAGGGACTGTATCCCCCTTCCTTTCCTACCATCAAATACACAAAGTAATTAGAGTCTGGTCAGGGCTGGGGGTGAGGCTCAGTGGTAGAAGGCTTGCCTACTATGCATGAGACTCTGGGTCCAGGCCCGAGCGATGACAATGACAACGATGATGTACTCCTCAGTGATTGTTAGCACAAATGCTGTGAGGCAACTTCCTTGAAAGAAAGGTAATTCCTTCTGCATCCTTCTTCCTTTCTGTTACATGGAATGAGGCTTTAATGGCAAAGAGATGTTTCCTAAAGAAGGTGGAGTACTTTACTGGAACAAGTTCTGCTTCCTTTACAGTCTTTGGTGAGCAACCATGGATGTACAGGGCTGTCTTCTTCTGGACAATTTACTTAATGAGCTACTACTCATTGCTTACCTGTGTGACACAACCACACTAATGTCTGAGGCATCTTGATGACAACTGGGTCCTACTCTGCTTAGGCTTGGGGTGAGGGGTAGGCAAGGAGATTGTCAAGGAACATGTAGAGTTGTCCCTTAGAGGCAGCAGCCTTTATAAATGGCTCTTGACCTCAGCAGCAGCAAAAATAATTGGGCCAAGCACAGAGAGGACTTTTGTCCTACGGTTCTAGAATATGTGTTTGATAGTGTCTTCCCTCTATTCTACCTTGCAGCCTCAACAGGAATGGATATGATTTAATGGGTCTGTCTCTTGTGCTTCAAGATGTCAAGTGCCCTTTTCTTGTGACTTGTGGGGATTCGCTCACAGTTGCCATAGAGACCAAGTGAATCCAAGTTCAGCTACAACAGCTAGACTTTTTTATTCAGAGACATATTTTGAAGAGGAGACCAATATGTAAGACAGTAAAGTTATTCATCTTTCATTAATAGCACAGAGGCCCGTGCTGGAGCCTTCCTTCAAAATCTTAAGGGACAATATCCCAAGAAGCCCATATTTGTGAGTGAATCACAAAATGATTAATTAAATACATTTTCCTCACCCACTTAGCACCTGTCCTCGAAGAATGCTCTTCTTCCAGAATCTTAAATAGGAAGATTAAGTCATCATCTTACTCTCTGTAACATATTTTTTAGCCTTCTTGCTCATCCACACACTTCAGATCTGATCTAGAAGCAGGAATTCATGTCGGAAATTGCACTGGATTTGGTGAGGTGAAACCTGGAGCTTATCCTTGGCTTTGTCCTTAAAGTAGCTGGTTAGTGGTTGGGGGAGGGGTGCTCTATGCTCCAGTTCCCTGATCTGCAACCTGAAGGATGGAAGATGACCTCTCAGATTCTTCATCACCCTGAGCACTTAAAACATTTTCTGCTTTATTTTTGATCTCAACTCTCCCTGTCAATCACACAGGCTGCCACAGTCATGTTTCTATCTTTATCTCTGTGACTGGAGCACAAGGTAGTGTAATATGTACTCACTGTGTCAGAGCTGAATGGTGTAAGTGAATGAATGAGTGAGTAAGGGAGGGAAGAAATGAGTCTGTCTTGAAGAGAGACTTGCCTAAATATTAGATAGCTATGTCCAGATTTGAGGGCAGGAGTAGGGTGGGGGTTAATTTGCTTTCTTCTCTCATTTCATCTTAATATGTCAAATAAATCTACAAGTTGATTATCAGACTGGAACTGACTTTGGAATCAAGACTAGAGGGTCACCTCTTGTTAACTGTATGTATCCCCTGCCACTCTTGAGTCAGTGCAAAAATCCCTCACAGACTAAGAATCAGAAAGTGACTGTCACTCTGCCCCTTTCTAAGACAAAAATCATTGCAATGAGGAACTTGGTCTAGTCCCCAGTTACATCCCTGTGATCTCAATTTCCAAGCAAGTTTCTTCCCCTGTTGCAGACTGAGAGTCATCATCGTTCTTAGTCAAAACCAAAAACTAAACTAAACACTAAGAAACACAAACAATCCAGGAATCTAAACTCCTTCCCAGCAGCTTCTGGTGAATTCCACAAAGGAAGGGAAATTCTGGGGAAGAGGAAGCAGGAAGACAATATAGGTCAGAGGTGACTGGGTTTATATTCTGGGTCCCTGGGCACATGTTGTAGTCAAACTGCCACAGATAAATTAAGTGCTTATGACTCCATCTAAATGGGGTCTTTATATGAAGAGTCAGGTTCTGGGCCAACAGACTGTATATGTATAGCTGGCTCAACTTCTGAATTGTTTTCTAGTCTCTAAGTGAGAAATTGCTTGGTATGATTTTAATCAGAATTCCTCTTGCTATAAGCCTGGTTGAATAGTTTTAAATTTTGTTTAAAAGCCAGTTTCTTTTTCCCCAGGGAATTGTCTCTTTGTACGATTTTCCTGTTTCCTATCAGCCTTGTTGATTCATCTTCAGAGCACTTTACCTAACGAGAAGGAGTTCAGTCTCTCCCTGACAGATGTTGCAAATGGTTCTCCCAGTTGGTCATTTGTCTCTTGACTTTGCTTGTGGCGTATTTTGCCAGTGAAAATGGTTTCATGAATCCTTGGACAGGCTTATTGATCTTTTCTTTTACTATATTAAGTCACAGAATGGCTTTCCAACTAAGAAGTCAGAAAGTCACCCAAGTTTTCTCAGAAAAATAAACAGGTTCATTTATTGCACACAGCTCTACAACTCCCTTGGACTTGTTCCTTTGTTGTTGGGTTTTTTTTCTTTTTCCTTCTTCCTAAGACACAGTCTTATTCTGGGTGTGTTTGAAGGCATGTCCAGAGAGGATTAACTGAGAAGGGAAGAAACCCCCCTCCACCCCTAGGGCTGGGCCACATCCTACAGTCACAGATTGAATAAAACGGGGAGAAGGGAGAAAGTAGTTCGGTATTCAGTCAAGACATCAATGAAAACAATCAGCATAGTGGAAGAAGTCTTCTTATCCCCCAATGACAGCTATCATCTTCCTTTACAAGCAAAATTAGTATTCTTCCCAGATTCCTTTGGCTGAACCAGATCCCACGGGCTCCAAAAGATGTGGGACTGGAGTGGGCCTTAAGTTTCCATCTTACTCAGTAGTCAACAAACATATTCTTCACTGTGTGGAAATCCTCGTCTCCCTCTCTGCTCATGTTCCCAGCCTTCCTCCAGCAGTTATGTCTCTCTTCTCATCTTTCTTGCCTTCTCTCAGAGTGTGTGTCTCCTCATCTTCTTGCCTTCTCTCAGCATGTGTGTCTCTCTTATCATCTTCCTTGCCTTCTCTCAGCGTGTGTGTCTCTCTTCTTGTCTTCCTTGCCTTCTCTCAGCGTGTGTGTCTCTCTTCTTGTCTTCCTTGCCTTCTCTCAGAGTGTGTGTCTCCTCATCTTCTTGCCTTCTCTCAGCATGTGTGTCTCTCTTGTCATCTTCCTTGCCTTCTCTCAGAGTATGTGTCTCTCTTCTCATCTTCCTTGCCTTCTCTCAGCGTGTGTGTCTCTCTTCTCATCTTCCTTGCCTACTCTCAGTGTATGTGTGTTTCTTCTTGTCTTCCTTGCCTTCTCTCAGCGTGTGTGTCCCTTCTCGTCTTTCTTGCCTTCTCTCAGCGTGTGTGTCTCTCTTCTTGTCTTCCTTGCCTTCTCTCAGCGTGTGTGTCTCTCTTCTCATCTTCCTTGCCTTCTCTCAGCGTGTGTGTCTCTTCTTGTCTTCCTTGCCTTCTCTCCGTGTGTGTGTCTCTCTTCTTGTCTTCCTTGCCTACTCTAGGCATGGGTGTTTCACTCCATGTCTCATTACCTTAATGTTTCAATGAGACTTGTGAGGAAATCTCTCTCAGAGTCTCCCCTGATCCTCTACCCCTGGGCAGATCAGACAGAAGCCTGTGGGGTGAGGCAATGGACTGCTAGAGGACCAGTGTCTGTGACAAATGGAAACTGGTTTTCAGCATCTCAGCACCCTCTGTTTAGCCAGAACCTTCCCTCTAGCGTACATTCTGTCACCATCCTGTGCATACATGTCCTGGGCTGGTGTGGGCCTCTTCCAAATAAGGTGACATCCCATTGATTCTGGGGCTCACTTCAATCTCTTCCTCCTTCATAAAGCCTGTCCTGACAGGACTGGAACACAGTGGCCTCTCCCACCTCTGCATTCCTGTTAACAATCTCTGTATTTCTCACTGCTGTGCATAGCAAGGGAAAACAGATTATTGGATAAATGTCTAATGAATACATAAACTGCATACAGTGTAATGTTTTGAAGGGATAAATGACAAAGACTGTAAAATCTTTGCTGTAAAACTATAGGGCATGATTATGCTCATGCTGCCCTACCATCTGTCTGTAACTTGTTCTCTCTTATCTTCGTCATGCTCCCTGTGATCTGAAGATTAAGATGGAGGCTAGGATTGAAGGTTATGCAAATGAAACTTAAATTCATAAATGTCTCATAACTTGGGTTAATGAAGACTGCATTATCCAGGGGAAAGAGAGAATAACAAGGTGACTGTCCCATGACTGGGTTGACAGTCAATTATTACAGCAGCTGTTGCTAGCAGTGGCCATTGGTAGATTGCTTAATATGCTCAAAACAGCATTCTATGAGCAATGTGTTATTGTCCCCGAGAGGCTGAGACCTAGAGCTACGAGTCATGGCCCTTTGTCACCTATCTAGCACAGGAAGTAACTGGGAACTCCACGGTAGGTTGTTTTCTGCATAGATCATGCCTAGAACTGTGCTATTTTAATTATTAGGAAGTGACAAAGGACAAGACAAGGTGGCTCTTCTGCCCTTTTGGACCCATAGTTTTTCCACTATCAGAATCGTCACAGTCAGAAAGATCGAGTTGAGGGAAGAACAGAGAAGGAGAGCAAGGAAAGAGATACCTTGATAGAGGTAGCCAGTGTGGGTTTAAAGAGAAATCTGGCACTAGGGAAATGCCCATGGATCCAAAAGGATGACCCCAACTAAGAATCTAAGCAATAGTGGAGAGGCTACCTTAAATTCCATCCTAGAGCCTTCACCCAGTAGCTGATGGAAGCAGAAGCAGAGATCCACAGCTAAGCACTGAGCCGAACTCCTGGAATCCAGTTGCAGAGAGAAAGAAGTGATGAGCAAAGGGGTCAAGACCAGGCTGGGGAAACCCACAGAAACAGCTAAGCTGAGCAAGGGGGAGCTCACGGACCCCAGTCTGACAGCTGAGGAGCCAGCATAGGACCGAACCAGGCCCCTGAATGTGGGTATCAGTTGGGAAGCTTGGAAAGTCTATGGGGCCTCTGGCAGTGGAACCAGTATTTATCCCTAGTACAAAAATGAATTTTGGGAACCCATTCCTTATGAATGGGTTCTCAGCCTAGATACAAGGGGGAGGGCCTAGGCCCTGCCCCAAATGATGTGACAGACATTGATGGTCCCCCATGGGAGGCTTCACCCTCCCTGGGGAGTAGATAAGGGGTAGGATCAGGGCTTGGTGGGGGGAATGCTAAGATGGGAGGAAGAGGGAACTGGGATTGGTATGTAAAATACAATTGTTTTTAATTTAAATAAAAATTTATAAAAAATCACTACAGCCTGGGGATATTAGGTGAGTGGTAGGAAAACCGGGAGTAAGTGAAAGAAAAAACAAATAAATGAAAGTTCACATAGCATGTTTTCTCTTTATTTTAGGAAAAAATATAAATTATTTATCAACTGGATAATATTATTTTAAGCAATTTAGAACTGTAGATCTCCTTAGAAACTCTCCTAGACCTAGTTGAAGCAATGGTAAAGCCATATGGAGAATGGAAAAGTCCATCAGAATGTTGAAACAGAAAAAAATATTTGATGGCTTGATGATGTTTCTGGAAAGTAGAAAGCAATAGTGCCCACTGGCATCCCAAAGCTGAACTCTACAGAGGCCGAACACATGCTACTAAGAAGGCTTCAGCCACAGGCTTTGGCTAGAGGGGCCCCAAGCTTGGAGAACACAGATAGGAAGAGCAAGCATGAACTTGAGGTGCTGTAAGGGAAGTTAACCACACAACAGTTGGCAGAACTGGACCACTCAGACACACACTGTCTGCACTCCAAGTGTAGACCAGCTGTTTGTTTCCAACTGCTGCATAACCATAGTCTTCACAGAACACATGCTTTTCAAGGTGGGGTTAGAGGGACTGAGGGAAGACAGAAGTATTTTTCAACCTGAAGGGCTTTAGAGCCTCCACAAAAAACAAAAACCTAGCTCTACTCCAAAGTTGAATTTCATGGCATGGATGTTTCCTTGGGTAATTGTAGTAGCTGAATTTGTTGAGTATGTGGAAACTTCACTCATTCAGAGAACAGCCTTATGAGTAAGCACACATACCAATGAAATCCATCTCTTTAGATGCAGAAACGTGTTCTATGCATACTTTAAAAATGACTTAAGTCAGCCAGGCATGCTGGCATAAGTCCTTAATCCCAGCACTCAGGAGACAGACCTTTGTCAATCTCATACCATCCTGGTCTCCCTAGTAAGTTCCAGGCCAGCCAGGAGATCCGGTCTCAAATAGAAATTACTTAACTAGGAGCTGGGGAGATGGCCAAATGAGCATGGAGACCTAAGTTGGATCTCTATCATGTATATAGAAACCCTGTCAGGCAGCCCCTTTCTAATCCTAGCACTGGGAAGTGGATCCAGAACGATCTCTGGGGTTACTGGCAAGCCAGTCTAGCTCAATTGGTATACTCTGGGTTTAGCGAAAGACCTTGTCTCAAAGAAAAAGTTTGAGAGCAATTGAGGAAGATGCTCAGCATTGGTCTTTGGCCTCTATATACATGCACAGAGATGTGCACTTGTATACACATAAATCACCCCACCCCCACAAACAGGTATGCACAAATACATACAAGAACATATACACTCACATACAGACGTGAACAAGTGTGTGTGTGTGTGTGTGTGTGTGTGTGTGTATCACACAAAAATGTTACTAAATATATGTTCTACTGGAACAGTGTGGTGGTATGTATAAGAATGGCCCCCATAGGCTCATATGTTTGAATACCTGAGCCCCAGTTGGTGGAACAGTTTGAGAAGGATTAGGGGGTGTGGCATTGTTGTTGAAGGAGGTGTGGTCTTGTTGAAGGAGGTGTGTCACTGGGGGTGGGATTTAAGGTTTCAAAGGGCTCCTACTACTCCTAGTCTTCTCTCTGCCTCCTGCTTTCAGTTTGAGATGAAACTGAGCTCCACTGTCATGGACTCCAATCCCTTCTGAAACCATAAGGCAAGTTAAACCCTTCCTTTTATAAGTTGTCTTGGTCACGTTGTTTTATGGCAGCAATAGGAAAGTAACTAATACAAACAAGAACCCAAGAAAAAGATCCAGAAGTATGAGGCACTAAGGCAGAGTGCTGAAGTGAATTCCCAGCTTGATAGCTTGGAAGCAAACCTACCTACATCAGTGTGAAAAGGTTGAAAAATAGAGAATGTCTTCAAGAGGGAAGCAGATTTCAATGTGAAAGTCAAAGCAATTATCTTTATTGATAATAAGAAAAAAGAGAAAACTAGAGAGAACTGGAAAAATAATAGTTGCATGAAATTTTCCTCAGAGACTAAGGCATGGTAAAATTTTGAATAGCTGGAATAAGAAGTGGCATTGCTTGCATTTTGCCAAGTAGGATATTTTTCTCTAAGGAGCACACACTTTAATGAAATAGAGCAAGGTTCATGCTTTTTTCCTATTGACTCAATCACGCTAACTGGCTTTACAGTAAGTGTTCGGTGATCCTGCTGCATGACAAATTACCCCAGAATGTAATGGCTTAAAACAATAATCACTCATTGTTGGTCAGAGTTTCTGTGCCCAAGAAATTTGGGGACAGTTCAACTAGGTGGTTCTGGCTCAAAGTAATGTGGGAGGCTCTGGGTTAAATGGTGGCTGGGCCTGCATTGAACTTCTTGGCTTCTTCACTCCCAAATCTGCCATCTATTCTGGGAAGACTAGAAAGCTAGACATCTGAGAATGCTTTGGCCATCTCTCTCCATGTCGGTGTAACATGATAATATGGTTTCTCCAGGATGGCAGTGTCTTCCGTGATGGCTAGGGCTCCAAAACTCTCTCTCCTAAGGATAGATAAGATAGAAGCTATATTGCTGTTAGGACCTAGAATAAGACAACAGAGAATGTCATTGCTCCTGGACTCCATCAAGCAAAATAGTCAACAAAATCCCACTGAAGCTCAAGGAAAATTGAAATTATTCCAATTCTTGCTATAGAGTGGCAAGGTTCTAGAAGAATACAGGACTGGAGTTTTTGTTGTTGTTGTTTTTGTGGCTATATTTCAGAAATACAGTATCTCACAGTGCCAAACCTATGCTCTTCATTTACCTGGATTATGGAAGGTAGAGTAATATAAAACAAAATGTAAATTAAATAAAAATTAAAACAATTATATTACAGACATAACAAAGTGATATAGAAATATGAATATAACAATCCTTTAGGGATTTTTGTTTGTTTACTTGGTGGTCGTTTTGACTCTAACTGGTCTAGAACTTTCTATATAGACCAGACTGGTATCAAACTCACAGAGATCCACCTTCCTCTACCTCTGGAGCACTTGGATGAAAGGCAGTACCACCACCCCCAGCTATTCCTTGTTGTTGTTTTTGGCTTCCGCCTCTAGATTGCCAGTATTACAGTCATGCACCACCACACCAGACTTGTACAGTTCTGGGAATCGAGCACAGGCACAGGACTTTTTGCATGTTAGGTAGGCACCAATTAAAATTACATCACGGACATCCTTTTTTCCCTTCCTTCCTTTATTTGACAAGTATTTGCTGAATGTCTGTTGTTTACCACAGATTCTTGTAGATTTTACACACACACACACACACACACACACACACACACACACACACACACAATGAGAAATTCCCCATTGCCTATGGCATTACAACCCTAATAACCTGGCCTTCATTTCTTATAAGCTAGGGGGAAACCAACAGTTTAAATGTAAGTACGTATATAGATACAGATGATAGATATGGATACATGTATACCTATAAATAGATGTACATTCTAGAGAACCAGGATATTGGCACATAGAACCAAGGAGGCTAAAAAATCTACAGTGAACATCTGGGAGCTGAGAGACAGAAAAGTGTGCAGTGTGACATCCAAGAAATCAGAAGCTTCCAACCGAGGGAGACAAGCGCTATAAGGCTGAAGGAAAAGAACCCTTCAAGTGTCAGGGCCTAAAGGAGGAAGAACCTGGAATCTGAGGGTCGGACACACGGGAAAGGTGCTCTGTTGCAGAAGGAAGACCAGATGGCAGCTTCCTCCGGCCTTCCTGTTCTCTTTGGTCCCTCAGCTGGCTGAAGGATGCCTCTTACTCAGTTTGCTGACCCACCTGTCAGCCTCTTAGAAACATCCTTACAGAAGTGTGCATTACCATTGTCCTATCATCCCTCGTTATAGTGAAGGGGACACCCAAAATTAACCATTACAATAAATAAACTGAGATGTGCATGCTTTATAATGAGTCGGTATATTCCTCTATTACTACACATGTGCACGGTTAGCAAATGGAGAACTTAAAGAATTTGGAGAAAAGTAAGTGTGGTGGTTTGAATGAGAATGTCCCCTCAGGCTCAGGTATTTGGATCCTTGGTCCCCAGCTGGTGGCAGTGTTGGGGGAAGGCAGTGCAGCCTTGCTAGAGGAAGTCATCTCTGGGAGTGGGTTTTGAGAGTTCATAGCCTTGCTCCTCTTCAAGTTTGCTCTCCCTACGTCATGTTTGTGGTTAAGCGTGTGCTCTGTCCCCTCTCTGCTCCAGCCACCGTGCCCGCTGCTTGCTGACTTGCATCCCCACCATAATGGACTCTAATCCCCTTGGAATCATAAGGCAAAATAAACTCATAAATTGCTTTTGACCATGGGATTTTATTACATCAGTTGAAATGTTAACTAATACAGGAAGTCAATAAGTGGCTCATAAAAGTCTCTTGTACATATCAAGGAAGAGACACCCAAACTATAGTTAAAAAATGTGAACAGGCATTACACAGGATGGGGGTGGCAATGATGTGTCATTCTGTATGCTGCAAGTATGTGTTCCTTTTATGGGTTGATGGGTAAAGCTGCTTTGCCCTATGGAGGGGCAGAATATTGCTAGGCTGGAAAGCCAAACTAATACAGGGAGAAATACAGGGAGAAAGAAGATGGAGTCAAGAGATGACAGCAGCTGCCAGAAGAGTAAGATACCAGAGCATTATTGGTAAGGCACGGGCCCCATGGTAATACACAGATTAATAGAAATGGGTTGTTTTATATGTAAGAGCTAGCTAGTAATAAGCCTGAGCTGTCAGCCTCTGACTAATTATAAGCAGCTGTGGGACAGACAGGATGCAGAAAAGCCTCTGGCTACAGGGCAAATGTCCAGCAAATACATAAAATTATGCTCAGCATTGTAAGCTAGCAGAGAAATGCAAATTAAAACTGTAATACAGCACCTCTACACATTTCACAAAAGGGCCAGAAAGACTGACAAAGTTGAGCCCAGCATCAAATTTATCTGGTTGGGGAGCAAAGGCAGCCTCATCCTCAGCTGGTGACACTGGGTGGAAATGGGAGGCAGCTAACATAGCCACCTTGGAAAACAGCAACATACTAGAGTGAGCTGAATGCTTATCTTTTAACCTTCAATTCTCCTCCCTTAAATATGCACATGCACACCAATCATTTTTGGAAACAATAAGAGCTCTGAATAAAACCAATAACAACATTGTGTAGCAACAATTTGAAACATTCCACCCTGAGGGAAGAGCTTGAAGGTTTAAAAAGTTCTAAAGGAAGAGTTATTAAAATCTAGGAAATAGACAATGTAGAAGTCTCGGGAAGTCCCTGAAACTAGCTAGATGTACTGGTCCCTCCCTATCCAAAGTTACACAAACAACAAGGACGGCTGAGGTGAAGAGATTCTCCAACTGTCTAGCTGTCTGCAAAACTTGGAGAGACCTTCAAGGTTTCAGCTTACATGAGTCATCCTTTATGCTGGGGTAGACATTTAGTAATGCATCTGCCTTAGACTTGTCCACAATCCTCTAAGAAACCCGTTACCTGTATTTCCCAATTCCCACATCAAAACAAGGCAGGTGGGTTTACTTGCCTGTAACCCCAGCACTCAGGAAGCAGATGCAAGAGATCCCTAGAGCAAGCCGGCTAGTTAGTCAAATCACTGCAGTCTGCGTGAAGTGGGAGACCCTGACTAGATACATGAGGTGATCAGAGATTGGGGGAGACATCTGATGTCAACTTCTAGCCTCCCTTGTACCAGTATCTACACACACACACAAATGTTCCCACACATAAGCAAATACACATACACACACATGTACACCACACACACACACACACACACACACACACACACACACACACACACACACACACACACACGTATGCAAAAAGAAGGAAAAAATAAAGAAGTGGTCCTTCTTATACTCAGCCTTATGACTTCTCTTTTAAAGAATCACTTTATTGTAATAGACACACAAATGAAAACAACACAGAGCTAGATTAAGATAGCCACTCAAATGCTTGCCCAGCCTCAAACTTTAGACCTCAGTGAACCTACATGTAGTTAGAATGTAGTTGACATTAGATGTCTGATCACCTCACATAAGAAGGAAAAGAAATGGATTTTTGTTGGTTTTGTTTTATTTCTGAGTTTGAGTGACCTCACTTAATATTTTACATTCTAAGCCCATCAATTTTCCTGCAAATTTTATGATTTCATTTTCTTTACAGCCAAGTAATATTCCATTTTGTATATGGGTCCAGAGAGCTCTGCACAACCAACTTTTCACACAAATAATCACTTACCAGAATACTGCTTCTTTTCAATGACTCATTAACAAATGACAGTGAAAAGATGACAGCTAATTTAATTTGCTGTGACAGCCACTATAAAATAAAGTAGATGCAAGTTTCACATGAATATGCTGTAATTGTCCTGCCTATAGTGAGTGCTCTTTCTCCAGGTTAAAACCTATGAGTGAAAAGCTGTGTGACAATAAGAATTACCTTAGTCAACTGTAGTCAGTAGGTCAGCAGGCACGGTCAGGCAAGTAAGTAGTGGGGACATTGGAAAGTGCATGCTACCAGCTGTATGCATTACTATAGCTGCTCAAATGACAATGGAAATCTCTCCCTCCCTGCTCCCTGCTCCCTTTCCTCCCCCTCCTTCTTCTTGTCTTTCTTTCTTTCTTCCTCATGCTTCCCCCTTCTCCTCTTTCTCCTTTTCTTCCTCCTCTCTCTCCTCCCCCTCCTCCCTCTCTCTTCTCTATGGTGCTATAAATCAAACACAAGATTTCAAGCATGCCAAACAAGACCTCTGAACTATACCCCTAGCCTCTTTAGTTTAGTTTAGTTTAGTTTAGTTTTCAAAGTTGGGGGTTGAATCCATGGCTTAATTTCCTTTTTTTAGACAACAACAACAACAAAAATGGATCAAATGATATATTTATTATGTTACCATATTTCAATTTAGACTTTAAAGCTTTAAGGATTTTTAATGGTTGCAATGTGTTTATACTTCATCAAAAAATTTAAGAACCCTCTGGGGGAGAGAAATGAACAGAGCAGGTCCAGGCCCAGAGGTGCCTCATTTAAATCAGGAAACCATTGGAAATCACAACAAAAAGTACTATGCAGACACAATTAACGTATGTCTTCATTGTTTAAGGTAAATGATATTTCACAACAAAATGAAGGGGCAAAACAAGATCTTAAATATGTAACAGGAAACTCAACAACAAGGATTTGGACATCAGTATTTTCTAAAACAAAAAACATTCTCCTTCCTCCTATCCATATTGAGTCCCATGGAGTGACACCACTCTAACTTTGTATAAACACTCTTTGAAGGGCGATGAATAAACATTCCAGTGGTGTGGACTTTATAACAGGGTTAGGAGACCAATAGGTTAAGTCAACCTTTGCTCAGTTGGGGCCATGCTGTTGCTGCCTATGAAGTAACAGAGAGCCTGGCCAGCTGCAAAGTCAATAGGTCAAAGCAATTGACCAGTAATGGTGGAGAACAAGCCTGTGCAAGCTGCCCTTTGGCTCCCATGGCCGAGCTTAAACAAATTCAAGACCTGTACTCACTCTGAACTCCTTATTCTTGTGTCAAGCTACAGAGGGGAACAGGGGCATGTCTCTGCACTCAACCTGGAGACTCATTTTCTGGAGACAACAATTACACAAAAACATCCAAGGAGCATAGCTAGTAATCTTGGGAAAGAACACCTTGAGGGAATTAATACTGAGTGGGGTACCTTCTGCCTAGTTTCCTTCTCAAAGTTCTGAGGTCACACCCATTTGCCCTATAGTGACAGGCTCTTGGAAGCTGCTTTTGCTAACAATCACAGACCCTTCTCTTGTGCCAATGAGGTGACAATGCGCAGGGTGAAAGCCTGGCATCTTTGCCTTCATTTTGGAGCTACTTCCTTTACATTGGGTCAGCTGCTTACCTCTGCAATAGGTGTGTCATTCGCTCATGGAGTGTCTACATGGAAGCTGGTCATAACCCATCTTGTTCCCCTTCAAAGTTGAAAGCACACAGAGTAACTGAGGCCTCTTATTACTTTTTATAAATAAATAAAAATAGTTCATCTCTTTATAATGACCCATTTCAGAATCCCCAGAAGGCATCTAAATACCTCTAACAATTATCCTAAATATGAAGTCACCTTGAATCCCATGCACAACAGAGCCTTGAAGGGCAGCCCTCCTCCCCCTTCAAAAGATGCCCATCTCAAACCGGGGAGCAAGAGGATTTCTTGAATTAGAACTGAGACAGTGATCAACCAGACTCAACAAGCCTTGACCATACTGCTAAATCATGCATGCCTTTTCCCCAATGCACCAATTCTTATTCTATCACGACAGTCTCCTGAAGATGAATCTGAGGGTCACTGAACCCCTCTATCTGTTCCTTTTCCAGTGTGGCCTCACTAATTATACACTGATTAAATATCCTCTGTCTGTCTTTCATGGTTACTCCTCTCTTTATTGGGGTTTTGGGATGGGTAGCCAAATTGTCCATTGGTACTCCTGGAGACTGGGCCTTTGTCCTAAATTCTATTACATAGCCTTTCTGATAGAGGGTAGAATAACCTGGGGGCCTCTTTTATCCCTTAGGGGAACCCAGAGCTCCCATTACATTAAAGACAAAATCAGGCGCAATATGATGGGCTTTCTTTCTTCCCTCTCCATATCAGCTGCTTCTTATTCTATAGTCAAATCGGGATGGAGAAAGAAAAAGCAGCGTTGCTATTGAGTCAATAAGCCCCTGATCGGCTGTATGTCTCCACCAGTGATCTGTGTGGTCAGTGCTATCTGCTACATGTTGCTAACGTCACCTACCACCAATGGGGACAGACCACCTTCTACCGAAGCCTGTCTCTGCTTTCCAACCTTAAATAGCTGTGCGGCAAAACTATTTGCTAGGGGGTAAAAGAGGTTTCTTCACTCAAGTTGTTGAAATAGAAAATCACTTAGTTGTCTGCAGTATGAGTGTAAGGCAGAGTTGGGGGTGATGATGCCTATAGGTAGGACCACCCCATAACACAGCTAAAGGCATCAGGTGAAACACATAGCAATCCTCCATGTGGGCTGAACAGTGGGTCACTTGGGCAGCTGGGTGAAACCTGATAGGTAAGTCCTTCCCAGGTAATTCCACATGCTGCCAAGCTAGAGAACTGATTTGAAGAGGTATCGACTCAGGGTGCTTGGGGACCACTGGATTGGAAGGATGGATGAATGGATGGATGGATGGATGGATGGATGGATGGATGGATGTCTAGAATGAAAATTCTCAAGCATGCAAATAACAGTAACTTAGAGACATAGACTAATGACAAAGGCATGGCATCCTTGCTATAAGTATACTCCAGTGTCTGTTTATAGCTGTGATAACAAAAGGCCATGGAAAGCCAATGAAGTCACAGGTGTGTATATATAGTGATACATTATTTATGATTTATTAAAGTTTGCCTGAGTATTCAGAAAGCAAAGTCAGCCACAAGCCATAGAAGCCAGGCACACACCTTTAATCCCAGCAGCCAGAAGCTAGGAGTTGGTGGTTGTAGGGAGCCGTCCCTGCATTCTCCATTACAATGATGGCACCTGCAGGCACTGAATGTAAATTATTGCGCAGGCGCTGGGTAATTTTCCATTCCTTGATCTCTGCCTATTCCGTGGCGTCATATGGCCTGATGAGCTGAAGCCAATCATAGGGTGACACGTCCCAGGCGGCGGCTGCCAGCCTTTATTAGGGGACGGGATTCTTGGCTCGGGGTCTCCGCTCTGGTAAGCTTATGCTCTCCTCTCAAGATGCATTAAAGCTTTACTGCAGAAGGATCCGAATGTCCTGTGTGGTTCTTGCTGGCGAGGCGATAGCGCGGGACATCTGGTGCCGAAACCCGGGAACTTGTTAACATCGCCGGCACTGCGGAGACCCCTCTAACGGGGCGGATTCAGAACTGCAGGGTGGTAAGTTCGGAGAGGTATGCTTTATTCTGACACCTTCTTTTTTGACTTTGCTTTTAATTTGTCACCACTATGGGATGGAAAAGCCTTAATTCTAGTCTTTATTCTTCTTTTGTTCACATTGGTCTTATATTATGCCCACCGTGGCTGGTGTTCCAGTTCGAGACCAAGCTTACCCCAGGTAGCCTCCAGCATAATGGGCTCTTCAAAACAGAGAGACCTAATTAAAAACTGTCTAGAGATTGAGGCTTGCCGTCCCATGGTAGCAGAGAGTCAAAAAACGCTTAAAGAGGTACAGGATAATATATCAGAAACCGAACGAGATGAGAGATTAGGAGCTCAAAAAAGGAAGGACATGTCTAAGGAAAAAGGCCCTCCCCAGGATACAAAAAAAGGGGGAGAGAAAATAGGGAATAACCGGTCACACCCCGGTAAATTTAAGAGAAATAAAGACTCAAAACCTAGCCTCTGCCCTACAATGAAACTAGAGGCCTTGGAGCTGAGCAGCTTAGACTCTGAGATTTTAGACTCTAGCAAGGAAACAGAGCTAGAGCAAGACAGATACCACCCTGATAGATATCGGCTGCCAAAAGTAAAAACAAATATGAGGCCACTGCCTGTTAATCCAGCAGGTGTACTTCCATCAACACCCCCATTATTTGGTACTGACTCCTTTTTACCATTAGAGGAGCGGAGAAAATTACAGATGGCTTTCCCAGTCTTTGATAGGGGAAAAGGCCATGCATGTTATTCAACACTTCTTAGAGGCCTGGAATGCCTGGGGAAAGCCTCATAAACATTGACGCTTGGGGCCATACTGCGGCCAAGCGTCACACCTCAGAACCTAAAAGGCCAAAGGAAATGATAAAATAAAAAGATATCTTAACTGGTCTTTGGAGAGGCCCGGATCCTATTCCCATAAGATCCAGGGGAGCTATATGTGTTTTTCCACAGGATGAAGAGAATCCCCTGTGGATCCCGGAAAGACTCACCCGAAGAGCCCCTTCGGACCTTCAAAAGTCGGAACTCCACCCTCTCCCCGGGAGTTGAGAGCCACTATTATCCAGATTAACTCCTGTCCTTGACGGAGGGATTGTCATCATGGATCGCTTCAGCTGTCTCCTATTTTAAGGAATGGGTGGGGATGGGATTGTTTGGTGCAGCCGTTTGCTGCGGATTGGTGTTGCTTCTCTGGCTGGTCTGTAGGCTCAGGGCTCAAACTAAGAGAGACAAGGTGGTTATCGCCCAAGCGCTTGTAGCTTTGGAACAAGGGGCTTCCACTGATATTTGGCTAACTATGCTTAAGCAATAGGCTGCCGGCCAGACAGCTCTTGCACACCCGGAGCCTAGGCTCATTGCACAGGGTAGAGTGTCTGATTTGAGCAGCCCATGAGGGATGTTGAGCAAGGCATCGCACAGAGAGTTGCCCAGTATGCAGGCTTCTCTGGGAGGCATGTTGTCCTGCATAAGGGTTGCCTGCCCTAGTCTCCCTTTCCCAAAAAACGGCAGAGGACAGGTCGAGAGCGCTTCGGGTCAAGCTAACAGCCTGATGGCGACTCTTGTACACAGTCTTAATGTTTGATTGGGAAGGTACAACCTCTGCCTCTATCCCTCAACATATGGGTGACCTATTTGCTTGTAAAAATATAAAGCCTTATCATTAATTAATAAAAAAAAGGGGGAGATGTAGGGAGCCGTCCCTGCATTCTCCATTACAATGATGGCACCTGCAGGCACTGAATGTAAATTATTGCGCAGGCGCTGGGTAATTTTCCATTCCTTGATCTCTGCCTATTCCGTGGCATCATATGGCCTGATGAGCTGAAGCCAATCATAGGGTGACACGTCCCAGGCGGCGGCTGCCAGCCTTTATTAGGGGACGGGATTCTTGGCTCGGGGTCTCCGCTCTGGTAAGCTTATGCTCTCCTCTCAAGATGCATTAAAGCTTTACTGCAGAAGGATCCGAATGTCCTGTGTGGTTCTTGCTGGCGAGGCGATAGCGCGGGACATCTGGTGCCGAAACCCGGGAACTTGTTAACATCGCCGGCACTGCGGAGACCCCTCTAACGGGGCGGATTCAGAACTGCAGGGTGGTAAGTTCGGAGAGGTATGCTTTATTCTGACACCTTCCTTTTTGACTTTGCTTTTAATTTGTCACCACTATGGGATGGAAAAGCCTTAATTCTAGTCTTTATTCTTCTTTTGTTCACATTGGTCTTATATTATGCCCACCGTGGCTGGTGTTCCAGTTCGAGACCAAGCTTACCCCAGGTAGCCTCCAGCATAATGGGCTCTTCAAAACAGAGAGACCTAATTAAAAACTGTCTAGAGATTGAGGCTTGCCGTCCCATGGTAGCAGAGAGTCAAAAAACGCTTAAAGAGGTACAGGATAATATATCAGAAACCGAACGAGATGAGAGATTAGGAGCTCAAAAAAGGAAGGACATGTCTAAGGAAAAAGGCCCTCCCCAGGATACAAAAAAAGGGGGAGAGAAAATAGGGAATAACCGGTCACACCCCGGTAAATTTAAGAGAAATAAAGACTCAAAACCTAGCCTCTGCCCTACAATGAAACTAGAGGCCTTGGAGCTGAGCAGCTTAGACTCTGAGATTTTAGACTCTAGCAAGGAAACAGAGCTAGAGCAAGACAGATACCACCCTGATAGATATCGGCTGCCAAAAGTAAAAACAAATATGAGGCCACTGCCTGTTAATCCAGCAGGTGTACTTCCATCAACACCCCCATTATTTGGTACTGACTCCTTTTTACCATTAGAGGAGCGGAGAAAATTACAGATGGCTTTCCCAGTCTTTGATAGGGGAAAAGGCCATGCATGTTATTCAACACTTCTTAGAGGCCTGGAATGCCTGGGGAAAGCCTCATAAACATTGACGCTTGGGGCCATACTGCGGCCAAGCGTCACACCTCAGAACCTAAAAGGCCAAAGGAAATGATAAAATAAAAAGATATCTTAACTGGTCTTTGGAGAGGCCCGGATCCTATTCCCATAAGATCCAGGGGAGCTATATGTGTTTTTCCACAGGATGAAGAGAATCCCCTGTGGATCCCGGAAAGACTCACCCGAAGAGCCCCTTCGGACCTTCAAAAGTCGGAACTCCACCCTCTCCCCGGGAGTTGAGAGCCACTATTATCCAGATTAACTCCTGTCCTTGACGGAGGGATTGTCATCATGGATCGCTTCAGCTGTCTCCTATTTTAAGGAATGGGTGGGGATGGGATTGTTTGGTGCAGCCGTTTGCTGCGGATTGGTGTTGCTTCTCTGGCTGGTCTGTAGGCTCAGGGCTCAAACTAAGAGAGACAAGGTGGTTATCGCCCAAGCGCTTGTAGCTTTGGAACAAGGGGCTTCCACTGATATTTGGCTAACTATGCTTAAGCAATAGGCTGCCGGCCAGACAGCTCTTGCACACCCGGAGCCTAGGCTCATTGCACAGGGTAGAGTGTCTGATTTGAGCAGCCCATGAGGGATGTTGAGCAAGGCATCGCACAGAGAGTTGCCCAGTATGCAGGCTTCTCTGGGAGGCATGTTGTCCTGCATAAGGGTTGCCTGCCCTAGTCTCCCTTTCCCAAAAAAACGGCAGAGGACAGGTCGAGAGCGCTTCGGGTCAAGCTAACAGCCTGATGGCGACTCTTGTACACAGTCTTAATGTTTGATTGGGAAGGTACAACCTCTGCCTCTATCCCTCAACATATGGGTGACCTATTTGCTTGTAAAAATATAAAGCCTTATCATTAATTAATAAAAAAAAGGGGGAGATGTAGGGAGCCGTCCCTGCATTCTCCATTACAATGATGGCACCTGCAGGCACTGAATGTAAATTATTGCGCAGGCGCTGGGTAATTTTCCATTCCTTGATCTCTGCCTATTCCGTGGCATCATATGGCCTGATGAGCTGAAGCCAATCATAGGGTGACACGTCCCAGGCGGCGGCTGCCAGCCTTTATTAGGGGACGGGATTCTTGGCTCGGGGTCTCCGCTCTGGTAAGCTTATGCTCTCCTCTCAAGATGCATTAAAGCTTTACTGCAGAAGGATCCGAATGTCCTGTGTGGTTCTTGCTGGCGAGGCGATAGCGCGGGACAGGTGATAAGTACCTTTAATCCTAGGACTCAGTATTAAGAGGTAGATGGATCTCTCTGACTTCAAGGCCACCCATATCTACACAAGATTGAATCAATCTAAAAGAAAATTATAGCTCACACCTTTAATCCCAGGACGCATGAGTGGTATATAAGACTCAGTATCGGGCATTCTCCAGCCACACTGAAGACAGGAGCATCCATCCTCCCGTCACACTGAGGATCTAGCATGTATTCTACAGCCACACTGAGGAAAGGCAGCAGTTTGAGACTTGATAAAGAGTTCTTGGATCAGCCCTTCCAGCTTGAACTAGAGGTGAGAGCTAGTGGCCAGCTGCTTTTGCTTCCCTGATCTTCAGGTTGAACCCCAATTTCTGTCACTGGATCTTTTATTTATCGTGTTACATGTATATTGAGCCCAAGATGGAGCCATCAATACTTGTAGAAATTTGGTTGTGCTTTTTAAATTTAATTTTTAAATCTCTTTTATCATAGATGAATTTTAGATATGCAAAAATAGAATTCGAATATATCCTTTTCCTAGTTTAATCTATGGCTAACATCTTAGATGGGGATGATACACTTATTACGATTTTCTGATTGCTTTTTTTTTTTTTTTTTTTGAGACCGAGTCTAGCGATACAGTCTCCACTGACAGTGAGTTTGCTATTTAGTTCAGGCTAGTCTTGAACTCCTGACCCTCCTTCTTCAACCTCCTGAATGCTGAGATTACAGGTGTGCACCACCATGCATTGCCACTTACCACAGTTACTGAACCAATACTGATGCATTTATATGAACTGAATGTGGTTGCTCAGATTTACTTTGTTTTTACCTTGCATCTACTTTTTAATCCAGGGTCCCGTATTGCAGTGAGTTGTCACCTGTCTTTGGGCTTCTTTTGGCTGTGACACTTTCTCAGTCTTTTCTTGTTTTGGTAGCCTTGGTAATATTGACAACCAGTGAGGTAGCCTGTAGAATTTCCTTCAGTTGGCTTTTCTCTCAGTTATGTTTTGTGAGGAAGACCATAGAGGCCAAGTAACTTCCCATCACATCATAACTGAGGTGCATATAGTTGGTCAACTTGACCGAGGTAGGTCATCGTCAATGTCAACTGGGTTTGGAATCCCTATAGAGATACTCCTACAGGTTGCCTGTGGCTATGTTTCCAGAGAGAGAGGCTTGACTGGAGAGGGTAGACCTATCCCCAGTGTGGGTGATTCCATCCCACAGGCTGGATGCCAGATTGAAAGAAAAGAAGCAGCCTATGGAGCAGTGTTCAGCTCCCTGCTTCCTGGCCATAGGTGCTCTGTGACCAGCTGCCTCATGATCCTGATGTTACAGCTAAAGCCTCTCTCAAGACCACACTTTCCCCACTATGATGGACTCTGCCATCACACAAGTCCAAAAAACAAAAACAAAAACAACAACAACAACAAAAAAAAAAACAAAAACACCTTCCTCCTTCAGTTGTCAGATACTTTTTGTCACAATGTGAGGAAAGAACTCAGGCACACTTTTAAACTCAGAACCCTTTTAAAAGGCCCATTTAACTTACTTTAGAACTTCATCAAATTCCATGGCCACATCTATCTTATTCAATGAAACCCTAGTGGAAAGAGACCTATGCTCAGAACTCATGAGCCTTCAATGAGCAATAGCACAGCCCAGCCCCAGGCCTACACAGAGACAGCACAGACTCCGGCTGACATTTTCTTTTTCACTCCTTGTTGTACCACACACTTCAGATTCGATGTCAGCATATGTAAGTGTGGATAATATATCTCTTTTATAAATAGTGTCAGGTTGAAGGACATCTCTGTCAAGACCTCTGGGAATCAGATCCTGGGGCTGAGGTTGTGTGCAGGGTGTCTGCTGAGATGTTGGAACTGTTAAGACCAAGACTGACAAGGCAGGACACAAACAGGACAGAAGGAGAAGCCCAGTCACAGTCCACGCACAGACCTCATCCTATCTTGTGGAAGTTCTGGATCCAGGAGATTCCTGGGAGATAACTATGAGGAGAGTTAAGCGGGCTAGGCCTTCACACATCTGCACTGACCAGTCCTTAAATGAAGGCTGTGTGCAGGGAAGACATTAATTTGGATAAAGCAGCTTGTTTGAAACACAGGAAGCTCTGAGAGTGGGAGGCTCCAGTAAAGTCTTTGTTGACAACATTCCCAGCACTAAGAAGAACAAATCTGAGCCTAATTCCCGGTGATGTCCTATACAGCATCCCCCATTACTTGCTTGCAAAGATAAAAATCTATTTGTCAACATTTTTTTGAGCACCCAATGGATTAAGCAGATAAAAGTTAACTAAGTTGGCTCCCTGAATTACCTTCCCAGCAGGAAATAAACATAGAGGGCAGTCAAAGTTTAAGGCAGAAAAATCAGCAGTGAGCCCTAGGAAGGATTGTGCAAGACAGCATTGGGCAATGCACTCCCGGGTTTCATGTAAGAAAGAGCTGATACGTGCTGTCTCTTCTTGGGGAAACAGGCCCTGGGCGGAGTTGTGAAACAGACAAAGTGGGGCCGTTTCCTCTTTCTTTCAGCACTCAGCCAAGGGCCTGACTCTTCAAAGGGCAGTTTGGTTTAGTGATCCCGGGCTGCTCTGAGGGTAACAGCACGAAGAAAACAGGACTCAGGTTAGCTGACAGGCCCTTCCCTCAGGAGGAATGACTGCAAGGCCTAACAATGTACCCAAGCAGAGATACTGATGGCTCATACCTCTGATCTACAGCCAACAGGGGAGTCTGCGCCTGCTTTCCACTCCCATGGAAGCCTATAGTCTCCACGTCAGGGCCAGCTTCTCCCTCCCATCTATGTTTACCTACTGAAACAAATTGCCCTAAACTGGGTGGCATAAAAATGACCGTAGTGGATTCTTTCATAGCCTTGGACGTATCCCATATCCTCTCTTGACTCCAGTTGGTGCAAGGAATCCTTGGCATTCCTTGGCTTATGAATATAATCTCTGCCCCAGACACCTCATGGCTTTGTCTTATGTCCATGTAACTTCCTCTCTTTTTCCATTTTTTTTTTTGACTTTTTTGTTTTGTGTGTGTGGTATATGTGTACATTCGTGTTTTTTTCACTTTTTGTGGAGAATGTTATGCATGTGCACATGCATGCATACATGTGAGCATTCAGGTAGCTATGGAGACCAGAGGTTAAGTCAGGTGTCCTCCATCACTCCCCTCCTTATTTCTTGAGACAAAGTCTCCCACTCAATGCGGACCTCGCTGATGTAGCTAAACTGACAGGCCTCAGGGATCCTCTTGTCTCCACTCTCCCACAACCCCCTGCGCTGGGGGTCACAGGAACATGCCACCAAACCTGGCTTTTCATGTGGTTTCTGAGGATCTGAACTCAAGCATTTCACCAGCTGAACCATCTCTCCAACCCCTTTTCCTCTCTTCTTCTGAACAGTAATCTTGTCAATCGAGCCTCAGCCTATTCTGGAATGACATCACCTTAAATTAGTTACAACTGCAAAGACCCTATTTCCAAATATGGTCATCTTTGCAGGTACTAGGTATCAATTGTTGAAAGCATATTTCAACTCATAATGCCGTTGCTAAGGTTACTAAGGTGCCTGTTGCTAACCACAACTAAAGTTGGGATGCCCACTCTCATTAATTAATGTATGCTAACGAAAGACATCTTGACAATTTCCTTAGATCCTCTCATCAGAAGACTGTCTCTATCCTTGAAAACAAAAAATACACAGAGAAAAATGGGAACCATGTGGGAGGTTTTGCAATGCCTTCTGTAAACAGACACTGAGGATAATTTCCTCACATGTAAAGAGTGAGGGGAGCTGAGGAGACAAAACGAAGTTCCCAACTTCACTAAGACCAAATCCACTGTCGAATGGCATTTATTAAAGGAATTATGTTGCTAATGTGCCAAGATTTAAATTTGACCTGGATCTATTATTTCTAGATTATATTCCACTGGTCTTGTCAGAGGCCATGCAAAACGCACCCAGCTACTGGATAAAGAAAGGCAGGTGTCTCCCTATGGTATTGGGTTGAGGAGGGCTCTGCATGGATGGAGACACACATCCTCTTCTAGCCAACATGACTTTCAGATCACCGTGTATTATGGTCTCAGACAGCAATGATGATGAGCTACTGTGAAACTCCAGTCATCCATGTGTTGACAACAGTCACTGTGAGGCACTAGGGGCTGCTGAGGGGGAGATGGAAATTGCAGAAAATTTTTTTTCTTTCTGGGAGAAAAGGAAAAAAGAAACAGATTTTGTGAAAGCCCCTATGTAATTTTAGGCTGGGGTAACTGCTTTCTTAAAAGGTCTTTGAAGGAAGAAAGAAAATGGGTAAGAAGGAGAGGGAGGCTCTGTTCTAAAACCAACAATGGTTGTGGGAATCCTAGGAATGAACCTATTAGCACCAAGAGATCCCGCAAGTGATAGGATGCTGCCCAGGTGTGATGAGGCTTGTAACTGTCTTGAAAAGGAATAACAGAACAAAACAAAGTCCACGGGGAGACATTGAGCAGCCAGCCAGCTGTGCACTGCTCCTGCTCACAAACCTCCTGCAGGTTAACTAGACTTGTGTCTCACTCCAACTCCCATAAAATGGAAATGAGCTCACTTTTTCTTGAAGCAGTGGTGGGTCATGTGTAGAGTACAAGTCTCAGTTCCAATACTGCTCAGACCAAGGAATTACCAAGTGTCTCAGAACCTGGTTCCTCCATTTTTAAGATGAAACATCTGTTCTTTAGGGTTTCTGGAGGTACCATGTGTGACAGAATATGCAGAATGTTTGCAATATCTGATGTTAGATATGTAATTTCCTGCCCCCACTGTGTGTGTTGGGGGGGCAGTAAATTGCCTCAGAAGTGGAGATACCTGTAGCTCTTAGGTCTTTGATTCTTCTCAGTGGTATGTCTACCTCCTGGATGCAGGCTTCACCCAGCACCACTGACCTTGTGCATCTGAGGACTTTTGAGTAGACCGGTTAAATTAAATGTGTGTGTGTGTGTGTGTGTGTGTGTGTGTGTGTGTGTGGTGGTGGTGGTGGGGGTCCTCATCCAGGGGTGCTGGATTCCTCTTGTGACTGATAAAACTGTAGCATGATTCCAGAAGTGACAGAATGAAATGTGACAAGACCACAACAATGGAGCTTAACACTGGATACGAAAGTGACTACAAAGCAGACGAACACATGAAGGAAGAGGAGAGGTGCCTTCCACTCTCGTCTATGCAGAATTCCTCTTGGAGGGGTTTCTCAGGGTTGAGACAGAGTAAAAGGGAACTCAGATCTCCAAGGAGAGGCAGGATGCAGGCGTCCTCACACAAGGCACTGCTTACCAAAATAGTTAAGCTCAACTCAGCTCTTTTCAGGGATATTTGAGTCCAAAGAAATCAAGAAAAGAGGTTGTGCATCTGGGTGCTGACAATGACCTTTGAGGAGTCTTCTCTACTTCTGGTTTGAATTCCCCTAAAGGCCCATCCTTTTCACCTAAAAGATCTATTCTATAGCCCAATTTAAAGACTTCTAGACAAATAGTTCATGGAAGCCAAGGCCTCCACAACAGGTCAGGACAAGTGCAGGCACATAACCTGACTAAATACCTCTTTCAACCTCAGAAAGCAAGTGAGTGTTAGCAGGCCTTCTCTCTCCTGCTGCAGGCAGCCTTTCCTCACCCACACAGACACACGGGGACTGCAAACTGACCTTTACCCCTACTCTGGCCCTGACATGTTTACTTTGGGCAATCATTCTCTGTCTTGGCTATTGGTGGTTTAAAAATTAGCTGTAAAAAAACCCTAACACCAGGCCTCCCTTACCAGCCTTGTCCAACCTTATGACATTGCAAAATGGCATCACCGTCTACAGAGTTCACAAGCATGAACCAGGCAGTCAAGTCTCCCCCTGACCCAAAAAAACTAAAAACACACACAAAAAAACCTTATGATGTTTTTAAGTTTACAATGTTGTTTTAAGCCATACTTATAGCTATTATCAGCAGCATGCAGGAGAGTCTAGCCAGACTCTGGTGGGGGGGGGGGTTGGGAACAGGTGTTTTTTTAAAAAAAAAACAAAACTGTAATTTTAATAGTGTGTGTGTGTGTGTGTGTGTGTGTGTGTGTGTGTGTACTTGTGAATGTGGGTGTCCATGGAGGCCAGACAATGACATCAATCAGATCCTCTAGAGCTAGAGTTATAGGCAGTTGTGAGCCACCAGATGAGGGTGCTGGAAACCAAAGTAAGATGCTCTGAAGAGCAATCATCCTCTAACCTCTGGGCTGTATCTGTATCCCCAGTATAGGCACCTGAAGAAACTCTCAGATTATTAAATGGTCAGTCAAGGTTGAGATCCACTGACTTAAAGAGTAAATTGGAGCATAATGGCCAAGAATAGGATAGTGAACTCCACCTTGATATTCAGTCTTTGAGATTGTCATTGACAATTCCTGGAACACCTGGTTTGGGAACCATAGTGGCTGGATTAGTTAACTAGAGCCAGCATAACAAAACGACACAGGCTAGGTGGCTTCAGTTACAAAGTTCTCTTTCTTAAAATTCTGAGGGCTAGAAATTTCAGAATCAAGGAGCCAGAATGGTTGGGTTCAGGTGAGGGCTCATTTCCTGGCTTATAGATGGCCATTTTCTTACCGTGACCTTCTCTCTTCATTTCAGGAACGTGTGTGTGTGTGTGTGTGTGTGTGTGTGTGTGTGTGTGTGTGTGTGTGAGAGAGAGAGAGAGAGAGAGAGAGAGAGAGAGAGAGAGAGAGAGGGAAGGAAAGAAAGAAAGAAAGAAAGAAAGAAAGAAAGAAAGAAAGAAAGAAAGAACTATCGAGTGTGCTCGACATCTCTTTTAACCTAAGCTACTTCCTTAGAGCCACAACTGGGACTGTGGTTTCAGCATATGAATTTTGGGAAGACACAAACATTGATGGCCAATAACAATGATCATGGTCCTGACAGAAAGCCCAACAGTTAAAGATTCCCTGGTGCCACATGTCCTTGTCCCTACCACGGGTTCATAGATGAACAACACTGCTGTTCCTTGGGAGCTTGTTAGAAATGCAGAACAATGGGCTGCAACACAGTCATGTTCCTCCACAGCAGCTCCTGATTTAAATAAGAGCACCCACCTCAGGGCCGGCATGTGAACCAATGTAGGAGAAATGCCATTGACAGACCTTCCCCAACCCCAGTTTCCTCCTCCTGTGGATGGAAGGGAATAAACTTTCTAGCCATTGACTTTAAGGACACAAGATGAAAGTCTCTGACTATGTCCCCATCATGAACACTTACTTTGGTGTCTTTCCACTCTCCCTGTCCTTTAGCCTTCAAAGATTTACCTCATGAAACAAAGGAAGCATTAACCCTGGGCCAGCTGCAATAAGCAAAGTGATAAGTCTTATCTAAGGGAGCAAGCCAATCAAGCTGGTTGAGCAAGAGAATGGGGCCTTAGGGCCATAGAGCTAGGAAGGTGTGAAAGGATGAGGGTGGGGCAGCTCTAGTGAAACAGCTCCCTTGGTCCAAGACCAGACCACAACAAAGGGAACAGCTGGCGCTGGGGCTGGACAGCTAGGGCTTTTGAAATGAGGGTTGAAGTTAATAGAACAGGGCTGAGGAGCTTTTCTTATCTGTCTTGTCACAAGATTTCCTGGAAAAGGTGCCAAGCAGATTAAATTTCTTCAGCAATTAATTTTTTTTTGTCAACAATAAGAGATGGGAGAATCTTGGACGGTTAGCATTGATGTCATTTGAGAGTCATCAAGAATGACCAATTGCTAAAACCCCTCCATCTTGGACACACATACACACACACACACACACACACACACACACACACACACACACACACACATATATATATATATATAGAGAGAGAGAGAGAGATGTAGATACAGATATGAAGCTTTGCTTTCCGCTGGTGCTGTTTAAAGGCTTCTTTCTTCTTTCCTGGGAATTTTTGAGCATGGTGAAGGATGATGACCCCATCAAGGCAACTAAGAACTGTAGGGTTGTCCCCTGTGATGAGATGAGGAACGGAAGTGTCTCACATTTCTTGAAGGAAGGTCTGTGTGAGACACAGGGAGGTTGGAACTTCCCATCCATGAAACTGACCCGTCATCGAATGCTGCCCACAGTCCCCCAACCACACCAGCTTCTGTACTTGGGCTTCCGTGCGATCCTCCAACCTGAACATCAGCATCTGCATCTTTGGAGGACTGGATTCCAGCCTGGGTTTGCTCTGGGGTCAGCCTGCCCAGATTTTTTACAGCCAATTCTGCTCCCTGTTTCCCCTCCACACTCTCCATACCCATACAAGTTTGGGTCACACCCAATTAGAGACAGTTCTTATAGACTCAAATGACTGGGTTTTTCCTTTTACCCATCTGCTACTGGTTTGGGTTTGTCCTACCTCCCCAGAAAATAGTCTTTTTATAAATTGTTTTTGTTACTTTGAAATAGGATCACATAAAGTCCAGGCTAGCCTCCAACTCTCTGTATAGCCCACACTGGTCTTGAACTACTAATTCTCCCACATGGTTCCCAACAGAGAAAGCCAGAGACATTTTGCAGCAGATTTTAAAAGGGGCAGATTTAAAGGTGGGAGCAGAATCACCATGGCAACCTTGGCCCATTGTTACTCTGCTGGTTCATGGGGATGGTACAAGGAAACAGCCAGGTGCCTGCTGCTGCAGCTCTCAGACGCTGGCCAGAGTGTCATAATGAGAGGCTTCCAGCCAGAACCGGAAACAGTGAGGTGGACAGAGATTCCAGGCTGTCCTGCTCTCTCTAGCACGCACCATATCTTGTCACCTTGCCCCACTACCCTGCTGTCATTAGACTCTAACACCAGATGCCCACAGGAGGCAAAAGCCAAGTCCCCAGAACAAACCCCTTAGTCTATGTCACCCTGGCAGTTCTGTTTCTGAGTTTGAATCTCAGCTGATAGGACTTAGAGTCAGGGTAAGAAAGAAGGTAACGGTGAACTTCTGATGAACTTGAAGAAGCCAGGGCTGGGTGGTGGTGCCCCACACACCTTTAATTCCGGCACTCAGGAGGCAGAGGCAAGAGAATCTCTAGGTTCAGGCCACCCTGATCTACAAGCTAGTTCCAGGACCAGGACAGTTAGGACTACACAGGGAAACCCTGTCTTAAACCTCCCCAACTCCAGAAAGAAAAAAAAGAAATAGGAAGAAACCAGGGCTGGAAAGATGGCTCAGCCCTAAAGACCATAAGAGTATAGACAGTTCTTACAGAAGCCCCAAGCTTGCATCTCAGCACCCACATCTGGATGCTCACAACCACCTGTAACTCTAGCTCCAGAGGATCCAATACCTCTGGCCTCTGCAGATATCGGTACTTCTGTACCAAAGCACGCGCGCACACACACACACACACTTATAGATCATGAACAATCAAAGAAATAAGAGTCACTAGATGCAAGTATGGGTTTATTGAAAATAATTTTTGTCTAATTAGTTTGGTTTAGGGTACTGTTTCTAAAATGGTAGTTATGTCAGAGGAAGGAAGTAGTAACTATTAGCTTAATGACTAAAAGAAATAAACCAAATTTCTCTTTTGTCTTTGTGGAATAATGAGATTAGAGATCCCAAAGCAGAAACATGTAGCCCAACTTAAAAAGAAATCGAAGCTGCTCAACCCAACACCTATCGCTTCCCCTCTCGGAAACAGAACTGCAGTGGATCCAAGGCTTCCCAAAAGGAAGAGAGTCCCTTTAGCGCTGTCCTTTTATCCATCTACTCCTGGTTTGGGGTGTACTTGCTGGAGCTCCAGAAGCCATATGGAGCCACTGGCTACCTTAGGAATGAAAGCCACAAGCAGCAGAGTTAGAATATAAAAATAATTAAAAACCACCAGGTGGTGGCAGCACACGCTTTTGATCCCAGAACTCGAGAGGCGGGCAGATCTCTGAGTTCGAGGCCAGCCTGGTTTACAAAGCAAGTTCCAGGACAGCCAGGGCTGTCTCTGTTACACAGAGAAACCCCATCTCAGAAAAAGAAAGAAAGAAAAAGAAAAAGAATAATAATTAATAATAATAAATAAAATAAAAACCAAGGAAAGCTTGAGTACTTAACATTTGTTGCTGCAATACTAGCTCTGTACTAATATTTAAAAAGTTTGCCTTAAATGAGAAGAAACTAAATGTTTATCTTATTTGTTTTCTTTCTCTGTTATACAAATAAACCAAACCCTGATGATGAAAGCACACTGTTATTTTTAAATGTGAACATGTGTCACAATTCAGAATGGTTTTAGGGTTGGTTAATAGTGTCATCCATTCACTCCTTAGATGGCTGTCTCTCTTATTTATCTATAGATAAAAAAAAAAAAAGTGTGTAGCAGCCAAGCATGGTGGCTCCAGCCTGCGATCCCAGCATTGAGGAGGCCAAAGCTGGAAGGTTGAAAGTTTGAGGCCAGCCTTGGCTACATAGTAAGTACTTTCTCTTGTTCTTTTTGGTTTTATTGAGATAGGGTCTCATATAGTCCAGGCTGGCCCTGAACTCATATGCAGCTAAGGGTAACCTTGAACTCCTGATCCTCCTCCCCCTACTCCAGACCCTCTACCCCCAGTGCTGGAATTACAGGCATGTCTCAGAGTATAGTTTCAACATGTGTTTATTCTTCTCCCTTCTGACCCTTGGGTAGTGGTGTGCACTAGTTCTGTGATTTCTTTTTTTCAAATCTGGACATATCTGATAACTTTCCCCATCTCCTTTTAAGCTAGCTGGTGCTCTGCCATAAGACTGGACTGATCCGAAGCTCCCGGGCAGGGCACTCAATGGCCAGTTGTAACAGCATTTACAGGACACTGCTCACCAGAAGCTGTAGTCTGAGATGGGCTGGGGAAAAGGAGAGGGGTAGCATTGACTGTAACTTGACCTTTTAACTCCTTCAGCTGACAGGCTGGCCGAAGGGGAACCATGGCAGAGAATCTTTCAGGATGGTTAGGGATGCTGGTTTCTGTTTGTATGCTGTGTATTCCACCTTGAACATGTAGAGGACATCTTCAGAAGGAGGAAGGTAGATCCTGAGCATGAAGTGAGCAGGCAGGAGTAGCTAGAGCCCCAGGGAGGTGTTAGCTGGTCCAACTAGGCTTCTTTAAAGAACTGAGACATGAACAATGACTGCATGAGTGGGGTCTGACTGATAGGCTTCAGGAGAGGTGGAACACACTTGGGGCATCACAGCAGGAGTAAGGGTTCATAGCTGAGGGGGATGGAGATTTATCCTAGTATGTATGTCCCGAGAGGAGGAACCACAAGGAGGTAAGTCCTGAGTCATCTGACTTTGATTTTTAGTCGTGGTGTCCACCATAGAGATGATAATGACAAGATGTTCTAAAATGTGTGTGCCACACTAATGTTTCCTAAGTTACTAAAGTCTAAAGCTACTCTCGGTGGCCTTCCCAATGTAAGTAAGCCTGAGTCTTTTGGAAGTTTACACCCCACACTGCCTAAGTCCCACCGGCCTTCTTCTAGACTCTGGAGTTAGTGATGATAGCAGGGAGGTACAAAGTATGGGGCATGCAGAAAGGGTCTAGGATGTAATCCTCAGTCAGCTGACCACATGCAATCAGAGCTGAGGATATGTGTGTGGGACTTTGACCCGTTGGCACGCATACAAAAGCGTGAGGCTGGGTTCAGTAAGGGCTGTCCACGTTTTGAGCCTTCATCTTGCCTGCCATCTAGCAAATGGACTTGATGTGGGGTTTTACTGCTGCAGGTACAAGATAAGAGATACCTAGATCAGAGGCAAAGGCCACACTAGCAGTCTTGCTGAACAAGACTAGGTGAGACTAGGAGGGCGAATGCTGCCATGGTGGCTGTGTGTCATTGGCTAGGGAGCCACAAGACAAAACTTTCAAACTTACAACAGAGGTCTGAGTAAATTTGTCCAGCTTTTGCTCCAGAGAAAAAGATGATGACGATGCTGTTGGTGATGAAGTTTCACTTTTAATCTGGAAACAAATCTGCTGTCTCCACTGCTGTCCTCCATAGCTGCTCATTATCCATATATTTTTGAAGACAGTAACCTGGGATAAAAGCTATCATGAGATCTGTAGAAGACACCACAGAGGCCTTTCTCTGCTGCATCCACAGCCGTGAGTATGCTCAGGCTACAGAAGAGGCTTGCCTCTAGCGTCCTCCGTTGTGGTAAAAAGAAGGTCTGGTTGGACCCCAATGAGACCAATGAAATAGCCAATGCCAACTCCCGTCAGCAGATAAGGAAGCTGATCAAAGATGGGCTGATCATCCGGAAGCCCGTGACTGTTCATTCCCGGGCCCAATGCCGAAAAACACTTTAGCTCGACGGAAGGGCAGGCATATGAGCATAGGGAAACGGAAGGGTACCGCCAATGCGAGAATGCCCGAGACGGTGACCTGGGTGCTAAGGATGGGATCCTGCGTCAACTTCTCAGGAGATACCGGGAATCCAAGAGGATTGACCGCCATATATACCACAGCTTGTACCTGAAGGTCAAAGGGAATATCTTCAAAAATAAGCAGATTCTCATGGAGCACATCCACAAGCTGAAGGCAGACAAGGCCCACAAGAAGCTCCTGGCTGACCAGGCTGAGGGTGGTAGGTGGAGGAGCGCCTCCAGGCCAAGAAAGAGGAGATCATCAAGACTCTGTCCAAGGAGGAAGAGACCAAGAAATAAAGCTTCCCTCAAGTCTGTACATAGTGGGCTGCCTGTGACCTCAGGTGTATCAGCCATTAAAATAAAACAAGCCTTTGTCTGTTGCCCTCTTTAAAAAAAAAAGACACCACAAAGAATCCACTTCTAATCATTGTCCTGATCTATTTTTAAAAAGTATATATATATATATATATTATATATATATATATATATATGACTGCTCTATCTATATGTGCAACTTTATGTCAGATCTCACTATAGACAGTTGTGAGCCACCATGTAGTTGCTGGGAATTGAATTTAGGTCCTCTGGAAGACCAACCAGTGCTCTTAACCACTGAGCCATCTCTCCAGCCCTTCTGATCTATCTATTTATAGTTGGACACAAAGCTGCTGAATAACCACACAGTCTAGCTCCAAGTTGTACCCTGCTGGACCAAGAAAGCCCACGAAGGCCTTGAGGCTGGATACATCTGCATTAGAACTTCAGTCTGTCATCCAACTTGCAGCTCTAAAAGCTGTCTGCAAACCACCTGACCTTCACTTTTCTCATTTGGAAATTGGGGCCAAAGATACTACCTTTGCAGTGTTGTTATGAGGATTAAAATGCATTAAATGTTAAAATACCATCAAATGTTAGTACCCCATCTAGCAGACCAGACATGCTTCATTTTTGAGGCAGGATAAAAAGGCAAAGGAAAAGGACATGGGAAGGGGCCCCTCACTCCAGAGTCCAGAGTCTATCTGAAACCTCACCAGCTAGTCAAGAATTCAACACAGACACCATTCACTGTGCAGGTTGCCAACATAGAGACAGTATGTCTATAGAGGTATTCCAAGTAAGAATGTTTAAATAGCATTAATCCACAAGGCAGGCCTCAGCATATAGGGTCTCATTCCTTGCCCAGATATTTTTGGCTGCATCACAAACAAAACCATTAACTTGTTTACAATGAAAACACCCTAACTTCCTGAACCACTGTGATCTAGGATGTTGTCTTATAGACTATAATCCTATCCAAAAACCAGAGGAAACACTTTATTGTCTCATTTGGATTCCTTAGCAAGCCTTTGAAGACAGAGCTCCAGAGTCCAGGAAAATCCTACGCATGGCTACTGCAAAGAAGACAGTTAAGCGCAACCCACCTTTGAGAGGCCCACATGCATGCTCTTGGGTGTGTCTTGTTCATCCCAACTACCTCTTTCTATCAACCCACACACTAAGTCTATGCTAAAAATCTCCCTTTAATAAACTTGAACTCTGCCCATCCAGGCTCATCCTGAATTTCTTTTCGGCTTCAGAGTCGGGGATCCAGCTTTTCGTGACTAGAGAACTCAGGCTGCCGACAGCTGTGCTGGGCTGTGTCACCCTCCATACTTCTGCTGACTTTGGAAAAAATAGCATTCTGAATAACCAGATTGTAAGACCCTTGCAAACACATGGTGACATCAGCTCTTTTTTTTCTTCTTTCTCTGTGACTTAGTTCTGAAAACTGAAGGTACTGAGGAAGACTTACAGGAGACCCTGGGTTCAGACTCGGTACCTGCACTAGGTTCAAGGGACCAAACCACCATGGAATCTAATCACACTGCATGGGTATACTATGGTTGGTTGTAGGAGGCTCTGCAGCTAAGTGACGGATTAAGCTGTACACAACTAACCAGGTAACACAACTAGCCGGGTAAGCTAGTCCAACCAACTTACTGGTGGATGGACTAGGCTGTAGCCAATTGAGTGTTTCCTAGCTCTCTCCTCCCCTTTTCTATAAACACTGCCTGATTGCAGTTGGTTGGGATCCCTGGACCCCTTTCTGAGTCCTGCTTCCTTTGGCCATTGTTTTTATTCTGCTTTATCAAATGAACTATTGGATGCAACTGGTCTACGGAATTTCCCTTGTAGCGGGGGAAGGACAGCGGAGGACACATCTTTGAACTCCCTCTGTATGGAAGGAATCACCTATGCCTCTCAGTAACTCCTGTTCCCAAAGATGTCAGGCCTGAAACTTAAACAGCTCCCTGGAGGTTAGAGGTCATGGCAGGTCATCTTTGTTTGCCTTGGCACAAGCTGCTGCCCTGTGTCATCTCAGCTCTGCCTTCCTCCAGCCTCAGTGTTTACCTCAGCTCTGCTCAATTAGAGGATATTTAGGACTCCTTTCCTCAATTCAACATAATAAACACCTCATCTCATCGCATCATAGGTTTCTCTAGGGAACTCCAACCTGCTATCTAATTAAGCCTTGTTGGGGGATAATTTTTTTCCAGGAAGTTTTAAGCTAAACACATATAGAAACAGTAGGTAAAGACTAGAAAGATTCGCCCCAGCAAACAATGCTAAAGTACACACCTTAATTATAGGGGAGCAGAGAATTTGCTTTCATCGCTTCATAAGGTATTTTGTTCTATGCGAAGTGACTTTTGAGTTTCCATCCCAGGTGGGTCAGGGTTCAGCGTTTTATTCCCAAGAGCTCCCAGGAAGTGGGAATTGAGATTTTATGCTACTAAGAAAGCAAGCAGAAAAAGTCAACAGTTTAATGTCTGTGTGTATATGGGGAAAGGGAGTGAGAGAGCAAGAGAAAGAAGGCATGGGGGGGAAGTGGGGATGGGTGGGCGCATCCATACCGAGGCACTGAAAGAGTTCTGGTGAAAAGCAGAGAACAGAGACTGAATTAACAGAGGTGCACACAAAGGGGTCCAGGGACCCCAAGTATATCTTCTGGTCACTATATATACTTCAGATTTAAATCCAGGGAGAGCTGATGTGTGGGCAAGAGGCCTGTGTAATCAAGAAGCCCTGGTCAAGGCCTGGAAAGATGACTCAGCAGTTAAGAGGACTTCCTCCCTCCCTCCCTCCTTTTCCCTCCCTCACTCACCTACCTACTCGATTACTGGTCTTGCAGGGCACCCAGTTTGGTTCTCAGCACCCATATCAGGTGACCCACTGGCTTCCCAGGACACCTGCATGCATGTGGTGTGCATGAACTCACCCAGGAACATACACATAAATACGTTTGTTTGTTTAAAAAAGTCTCATTCCATGTGATCTGCTTGATTGCTGTCTTGGGTCTAGGTCTACAAAGTGGCTAAACATTCTTATTGTTCATAAGAAACAAAAACTAATTAATGGTCCATTTTCAGAAGTGCCTTGAGGTTCAGCTCTGGATGAACAGGAAAACACTGGTCCCTGCTAATGCCTACTAGTCCCCCCCACCCCCACCCCAACAATAACAAACCCTCAAGGTTTAGAGGGAAAAAAAAAGCAAACAGGGCAACAAACCCACACACAGTGCTTGTTAAGAAATAGACAAATACATGTGGGAAACGGAAAGGTGAGACACAGGTGACATCTAAGATTGTACTCTCCTGATTACTCAAAGAGGAAAGGGAGAGAAATAAAACCCCTTCTCTACACTCAGTCAGCACTCATGCGGTGCCTGGATGTAAAATCTTATAAAACAGAAAGGCTCACTTGAGCTACTTACTCTGCCTGCCTGCTATCTGCTATTAGGAACACCCTCCTTCCTGACATCACTCACTATTAGGAATGCTCTGGTTCCTGACATTGCTGGAGCCTCAGGAGCTCTGCTTCAGGGGTAACAGATATCTTCAGATAATTGCCTTGTCTAGGAAGTGACCTGTCCCATAAGACTTGGCTGTTCCTGGAATTCAGGGTGGATGTAAGTCTAGGACACTGCTGGAGTTATGTGCCTTTGGGAGACAGCTATGAAACAGGACACTGTAAAGATCTGACAGTAAGATGTCTCAATTATGCTTATCTCTGTGTGTCCTTACCCTGGAGTGGGTGTCACCAGTTTTTAGAGAGCTACTCCCTGAATGATAAAGATTCCTACACAGGGGCTGGAGAGATGGCTCAGTAAAGAGCCTTACAGAGGACCTGAGTTCTATTCCCAGCACCCTCACTGGGCAGCTGCCAGCTACCCCCAGCTTCTGGGAACAGGGATGTCTAATGCCTCTGGCCTCTGGGGGGCACCTGACCTCACATAGACACATATGCATGATTAAAAAGAAAAATAAATCTTAGAGAAAAAAAGATTCCTACCTTCAGAGGTAAATAGGCGACCTAAAGTAAAAGAGACAGTGATGAAGGTGGAGGCAGAAAGAGCAGACTTTACCATGTCTCACTTGGTGGCCCAACAGAAGAGTAGGTGCTTTTTAACAAAAAATAGTTTGTACCTGCCTGATGATTCCCCCACAGACTAATTTCAGAGTTTATAGCATATTAGTACCAACTAGATTGTTAAGACTGATAACTTTAAAAATGCAAAACAAAACAACAACAAAAAAATTAAAACAAAACAGAACCACTCATTGTTAGGCTGATCCCTAGTCTGAGAGTGTGGATCCAGTGTGGTGCCTGGGAATTTACATTTCTAACAAGCTCCCAGGCAATGCTGGGTCAGGACCTGGCTTTCGGAAGCAGGAGCCCTGGCTGTATTTTATAATCACAAGGAGTTCTCAGAAAGAAAGCAGAGATTTAGATAGAATTCAGCTTGACCAGAATCAGGGCACCTGGGATTTGGAATGCTTCCCAGGTCATTTCTCAGGACTGAGAGCCACAGATGTGCAAAAGTTTCCCCGAGAATGTATGCTTTTCTCTCACAACAGCATGGCAGCTGGGGAAACATGGGCAGATGTAAACAAGATGTGTTATGAAGCCTCTCTGGATGCAAACAAATCACTGGGAAAGCCAACTAGGAAGTAAAGAAAGAACATTGGACCTGCCAGGTATTTCCTGGTGGTGAGGATGAACGGGACTTCAGCTCATGGTGACCCAGTTTGCAACGCTATGCTCCTGGGCAAAATCTCTCCCCCAGAGCTTTCTTTAATTATAAAATAATCAACTCAGTATTCTCTCCCTACTTCAGCAGAAGGGCTCAGCACTCCTGGGTGGATTATAAGCCAGTAGAGAGGTACAGTGGCTCCTTTGGGACTCTCCAGAGGTGAGATAAGAAGGTAACACTTGGCTGGGACTTCTCATTTATAAAGAGCTCTTCATCATCACGTTCATTGTTATCAAATTTTTTACAAACAATAAGATTTGCTCAAGCCTGGCCTTACTTGCCTTCAGTTGGTGGGTCAATATTTCCTTTGGGTGTCAATGCTAGCTAAATAGAATCTCTAGGACACTTACAGAGAGAACTTATCTCCAACCCAGAGTGACCAATTACTTCTCAGTTCTGAGGGCACCAGAGCTTTAAAAGCATAGAGTGTGGGGGTTAAGGAGGTGACACATGATGTGTAGGCTGGGTGGAGAATTGTGGGCTTTAGAGTGAATAAAGTTGTATGTAGAACAATATACTGGCACTTTCTGGAGATTTGGTAACTTCTTTGTCTATAAGGGTGTGTGTGTGTGTGTGTGTGTGTGTGTGTGAGAGAGAGAGAGAGAGAGAGAGAGAGAGAGAGAGAGAGAGAGCTTGTGGGTATGTCTGTGTGTAAGAAATGAGCTCTGTGTCTGTGTGCATATGTGTGAGTTTGTGAGTGTGTGTATGTGTTTGTGAGTATGTGTGCACCTGTGTGTGAGTTTATGAGTGTGTGTGTTTGTGAGTGTATGGGTGTGTATATATATGGGCTCTGTGTATGTATGTGTGTGTCAGAAATGGGCTCCTTTCTGGTACATGTGATTACAAGTTCATTTTTACAGAATCATTGAAAAAATTGTGACATTTCAAGCTCCATAGCATTGTATCTTCAGCAATCATTTTTATTGGTGATCATCTGGACATGTCTGGCCTCTGTAGTGTGTGGCACATGCATGTGCCCTTGCCCTGGCTTCCTGAACACTTGGTAAGCATACTCGGTGGATGTGATTGGTTGTTGCAATGTGCACATGGAGTAGAAGACATCTTCCTCTAAAAGAGAAAGCCCTTTGTCACTGCCATGAATATTTAGAAAGTGTTTCATATAACTAAGTTAGAAATAAATAAAACTTCAGTCATGCCCACAAAATGGTGGGTGATGGGGAGTTGGGCATAGCCTGGTTGGCAAATGGCCTGCTAAACTTGAGGTCCATCCCCACAACTACATTAAAACCTAGATGTGTCAATGTGCACACCTGTAGCTTGAGAGCTGGAGGAGAACGTGAAGTTCAAGGTCATCCTTGGCTACACAGAATTGGGGGCTAGCCTGGGATACTTGAGACCCTCTCTCAAAACAGATAGATGGTGGATGATAATCTCAGGGGTAATTCCATAAATCTACTTTCATAGCCTAAACTCCCTTGGGAGCTTGTAGAAGACCTCAGCTTGAACAACTTTTCTTCAGTGTCAGAACTATTTCATTACTGGTACAAGTAGCATATTTCCCTCATTGTTCTGTGTGGTATTGGGTTACATTCTATTGTCCAGAGTAAGCTATAGATAGAAGATCTCAGTCCACCCAAAGCCCAAACCCAAGCCTTCCCCCCAGAGTCCCCGTTAATTATAAAATAATTCTAATAGACTGTATAGGGAGGGCAGCCAAAGTACAGGCAGAACTTGGAAAAGTGGGCTCTACCCCTGGAGGTGAATTCTCAAAGGCCAAAAGCAGCCAGCCAGCTGGTGAGTAAGAAGGCCAAAACAATTGAGTATCTGGATTATATAGAAAAATAAACATTTCTGTGGAGAAAAAATTAATAAAATTGAATTATTGGCTACCTAACTGTAAAAAGCATAATTAAAGAATAGTTGCAGGTCAGTTCGGTAGCACACAGCTGTAATTCCAGCACCCTAGAGGCTGAGGCAGGAGGATCTGAGTTTGAAGTCATCCTAGGCTAAATAGTGAGAATATGATTAAAAAAAGACAGAGGAAAATTATATATATACATATATACATATATATAATTATTAAACATTTAGTGAGTATATGTAATATTTTAGTGATAATGTTAAATGTGTATTTAATTCTGTAATATGCTTTCTATGACATGCTGTGGCTTGGTTGTTTTGTTATCTTGTTTTTAATTCTGGACTTAGGTTGTCACAGGGACAGCGAAGTCTAAACCCTGGTTTCCTTAGGAAGCCACTTGACCTCTTTGAGTCTCTTATATTGTCATACAGAGCAAAGAGGTTTCAGGATGGCTGAGGTCAATTCAGGTTTAAAGTGACCAAGAGGGATGTTGTGGTCCACATGAGCATTGGAGTTGATTTTTCATCTCTGAGCTCTCAGGCAGGTCACTTCGCCTGTTGCTCAGTCTCCTATAGAGAATAGAAATAAAACACCATACCCATTTAATTGGGTTGTTGAGATAGTTAAATGAGAGACTCTTCAGAAGTTTCTTGTTAGAGACACAATGCATAGTAACTGAGTCCCGTTGGTGCTGATGGATATTATTACAGTGATTTGTCCTTCCCAGGATAATTCAGAGAATGGAAACCACAGAAAGCCTTGAAAACCATGAAAAGAAAAATGGAAAAAATTGAAATCAGTTTGTCTCTTTAAATATTTTATTTCTAAATCATATGCGTATGTATGTGTTTTTTGTGCATGTGAGTGCAATGCCTACAGAGGCCAGAAGAGGGCATTGGACCTCTTGGAACCATAACTACTGGGGGTTGCAGGCTGCCTAACAAAGATGCTGAGAACTCACCCTTAGTCCTCTAGAAGAGCCATTGTTCCAAAATCAGCTTTTGGATATAAGGAGCAGATAGAACTATGCCTCCTGATTTCCCCAGCAAACCCTTGTAATGCATATTTGCAGAGCAAGCTCAGGACTATGTTCTCTCTTCTGGCTTCTCAATTTCTACTGTCTCCTCCTTTCAACCAAAATAGTCCCTGGTACAAAGAAAGCGGTCAATAAAAATCAGCTGCTGTAGTGGTGGTAACTTTGAATATTACCCCTAACGTGGATAAGACAGTAAAGAAAAAAGTATAGATACAGTGAAAATACTTTGCAAAATAGAAAACAGTTAAGAAAGCCAAGTATTCTCTTAGCCAGTGGAAGTGATTAATAAGAAGTATTTGGCCTGATGTGGTGGTGCATTCCTGTATTCCCAGCACTTTTGAGGTGGAGTCAGGAAAATCAGGCATTGAAGGTCATCTGAAGCAGCATTAAGGAGTTCAAGGCTGGACTGGAGTACACGGCACCCTAAACAAAAGAAAAGGGAGGGAGGGAGGGAGGGGGGGAGGGAGGGAGGAAGGAAGGAAGGAAGGGAGAGGGGAAGGGAGAGAGAGAGAGGGAGGAAAGAAGGGAGAGAGGAAGGGAGAGAGGGAGGGAGGGAGAGGGAGGGAGGAAGGAAGGGAGAGAGGAAGGAATATTTTTAGAAAGAAGGAAACAGAAACCACGTCGTGTTCAGTTTTGAGCAGAAGGAACTGGAGTGATCATCTTTCCTGTATGTGACCTTGACTCAGAAGGACTCTGCATCCTGACTAGAGTGATAGGGAGCAGCCTTCTCCCTGCAGGAGTGTATGTAACCTGCCTGGGAATTGTGCAGTCTGTCAAATTCCTGACATTTGACTATAGCAATGTTAATGTTCAGTCAACCAGACAGCAGACCAGACAGTGGCTGCATCTTAGCAGTCCACTGAAACATTTGGAGAGGAGAACAATGAAAGCTGAGAGGTGCAGCGCTTTGCTCCTGTCCCTTCAGCCTACCATACACAAGACGGAGAAGGAGAACTCCTCATACACCAACTGTGCCCTCCTCCAGCAGCCGCAAAGCCACAACCTCGGTATTGCACAAGCAGACACTTGACGCCATGCCAGACACCATGTAGGCAGCTCTTTAAGCTGAGTAATGAGACTGCGTTTATTGGGAGCCTTTAATTACCAGTCTAATGTACAAACACATTTCTCTCTGGAGACACTCACACAAGCACAGGCTTTGTTCTGGGAGGAGAGCAAGCTGCTTCTGCTTCCTGGCAGAGAAGGCATGGGTCCAGGGTGATAGTTATATAGATTGGTGAAACCCAGCCTGCTCCTGTTCGAGTACACCCCCTTTCTCGCTCCCATCCAGCAATCCAGAGCTGAGTCTCTGACGGTGTCTGTGGGGCAGCCGTTGCCTCACTTCACCTTTATCTGCTGTATGATGGGAATAAGTGGAATCTGGACATGCTACTAGGAGATTTACAAAGCAAGATGGGCCCTATGAGCTGGCCTGTCACCAACCCTGATGACCTAATTCAATCCTGGGACCCACCTCCTCCAAGTTGTCCTTTGACCTGAATTCATGCATGCACCCCACCCCCACACTCTAAATAAAGTAATAAAAATAAAAAAAAGACTACTTACAAAGCAAAACAGAAAAATAAGGGTCATCACAGTGGAGGCCACTGAGTTTAATATGGAAAGTGAAAACAATCCAGCTATTGGAGCACAGCTCTGTTCACCTTGACAATGGGAAGGGGCGGAAAGGCCACACTGAAAGTAGTTCACACATACCAGGTACCATTTACAGAAGAAACGCCATGCTGAAAGTAGTTCACACATACCAAGTACCATTTACAGAAGAAACGCTGCGCTGAAAGTAGTTCACACATACCAGGTGCCATTTGCACACCCTGTCCTGAACGAGTCTTCCCCCTGAGATGTCATTTAATCTCACAGCGACCCACAGGACAGAAGCCATTTAACAGTGTTTTCCCTACCTCCCTCGCTGAGTTGCTGCAGCTGGACTCTGGCCCTCAGGCAGGCTTCAGCCCAGGGGCTCTGTTGCTTATAGCTTCTTGATATTTACACAGCAGTTCACTGACAAACTTCTGCATGGCAGGTTGAGTGGACAAGGTGTGGGAACACAGTCCATGAACCAAGCTGTGCAAAAACTCGGAATAAACAAGACAGGAGTCGTGTAACCTCTGTTCCTCCGTAACATTGTTGCTCTCGGAACCTGCGATCATGCCCTCCCAGGTGTAGCAGATAGGAGTGAGTTTACTTCAGATTATTCGTTACAGCTGGCCTTGTTATTTAGCTATATGCCTCTATGGAAAAGCATGCTTTTACCATGTACGGCTTGTCCTTGTGATTTTATACTTTATCCAGGTGACTCTGATAACCCTCAGAGTATAAGTTATCTGATGCTATGAATTAAGTTGGCTATTGCATGGGACTTCAGTCCGCCTCAGTCTTAGGTCCTGCTCTCCCAGGTTTATACTACCAACTAGAGTGGAAACACAAGACATTAATACCATATGACAAGGATATAATATTAGAAACAACGAAAGATCTATAAGAGACAAATATCCTTCTTAACACTGTGATCCTGGGCTGGAGCCCTGATGGGAAGAGAGACAAGAGATGTTGTGCCCAGCCCTTCGGTAACCATACGGTCAAGCCTGTTCACCTGCACCCACTTGTTCACTAGGGTATCTGGTCTAGCATGGGAGTAATACAAGATCTAAGAGAGAACACCACTGGACAGTCAATGAACCCATTGCCCTCAGTTTCCCCATGTCCCAGAGAAACTGGGGAGCAGAAACTGGCAAAGAAACATGGGTCTATTCACAGTTCAGCCAAAACAGAAGATGGCAGTTTCATGACTACCATACAAGTCATTTGATAACTTGTAGGAAATTGTGAGGGGACATGAAGATGTATGCAGTTTAGCTGTGAGATAGCTTCGTGTGTTTACAGCATGCAGGAGTCATGATTGAAGCTGATGCCCAAAGGAAAGATTCAGAAGCTCCAATTGCAAATCCTTCACAGAATAAACCCATGAACAAAGAACTCTGCTGGATCCAGAATGGATAAGGACCTCACTGAATACAATAAATAAATAAATAAATAAATAAATAAATAAATAAATAAATACATGTTCTTTCCTGTTTCAAAATGGAGGACATTAAAGGCCCTCTTCTTCTCAACCCAGACTTGAATGAAACACTAACAGGAAATTGAGGCAAACTTGGGGCCCAAGGTCACTTTCCCTCTGTTAAAGACCTGATAAAGCCTGGGTGTATACAACCTGTCTTGTGTGGCTCAGGAGAGTTATGAATGGGGCCTAACACAAAACATAAACTTAAAACATTATGAGTTTTTATTTTGTGATTTGTTTTGATACTTGGTCATCACTTGAACATGGATTTAGTAGATGATATCTTTGACAACACAAGGTAGAACACACCTATTAGCTGTCTCACAGCTAAATCTATGTGCATTCTAGGGCTGGTTTTCTGTAAACTTCAAGATGGCCACAGGAACCTGGAACAAGGGGCCTGGGGGAGGTGGGAACTGGACTTTCTTCTTTGGTTGAATGAATGTTTTTCAGAACAATTTCTGTTTCCTGATATCTTTGGAATATAGGAAAACTGAGGAGATGGTTTACGGACCTGAATGCCCAGCAGAATTCTAGCTTAGAGCTTGAACTTCTTTTGTCTGTCTAGACACCCTTGTGTGGCAGCCCTGCGGGTGCCTTGCTCTGACACCCCATCCCGACACCCATTGTTTGGCCATCCTGCCCTCAATGGGACTCTACTGGTGGGTGCTCTTTGCTCGGGGATTCCCTTTCAGCCTAGTACTCCTGTCCCACCCTCGTACCCTCCCTTTCCCTTCTCAAGTGTGTCAGTCCTTTACCCCAATCTGAGCCACCCACCAACACACACTCCAGAGGCACCCTCCTGTGTCGTCTACTCCAGGCAAAGTCTCTGCACATGGAGTACCGTCTTGGCTTTTGTTCTCAGAGGACTAAGCTGGGGAGTCTCCCTCCAAGGGAGAATAGCTCATCTCTGAAATCAAGGACTTAGACACCCACTGTCTACCTGATCACATTTAGCTCATCCGTCTTGCACACCTACAGCCTCTCCCATTTGGCTTTGGTCTTCCTGTTGTTTGACCTGCCTGCCTTCCCACTTGTTGATTTCCTCCCCTCTATTTGAACTAATTAGAGCTCATGGTTTCTCCATCAGTGGCTGTGATTGGCAATGCTGAGAAGACCATTATTTCTAAACACTGAAGGCTACTTTTCATCCCTGGCCCAAATGGTGTTCCCCATCCGTGGTGACAACCAAAACCAGCCTCACCTGCTTCCAAACACCACAGCTATGGAGAACATCTAGATTAGTCTCTTGTCACTTCCATGTGCCCATTGTCCTTCCATCATAGTAAGCTGAACACACCCCTAGCCTGGTGCCTAGAGCTGACTACTGGCTCCTGGCCAGTGAACAGGTGCTAAGTCCTGCTGTCACCAGTTTTAGGGGAAAAGCCTCGTCTCCAGTGGCTCTAACAGGTTAGGCTTGGCCGCCCACCCTGATATATCAATTAAAGGGGCAAGTGATAGTGAAAAGTGGAGATTTAATCAGTCCATTGGGTGGAACAGATAAAGGGGTTTAGTGACCTCCCGAGTCTGCCTTCAGGGGACTTACATGAGTTTTAGGTTTAAAGAAAGGAAGAATTGGGACAGGGAACAAGAGGTGTACATAATTAAGCAGTCCTGGTCAAGGTGGTCTGATAATCGCTGTCTCAGTTCTAGGAATGAAAGTGATCCAAGGAAGTCCTTTTTACTTGCTGGGCCAAGATCGCTCCAGTAAGATAATTATTCATGCTTCAAGGTAAAGCTTGCCTTTATAGACCATTACCCTCTTCTCAGAGGTGGTCTGTCCTACAAGACTCTGGTGTTCCCTCAGTCTAGGGTGACTTCACATTTAGGACAATGGCTTAGCTCTGTGCTTCCAGCCTTGAAGGAGGATGACATAGATTAAGCAGGCACACATCCTCTAGGTGATGGACATGCCTAAGCAGTGTGGCATGGGAGTCTAAGAGGAAGGAGACAGACACAAAATGAAGGTTAGAGTGCTGGCCTTTATCCTGCTTCTTTACTTTGTGGGCCCAAGTGAGGAGACAGTGATTTTTAGAAATAGCTCCCTCTAAGAACCTGTTAAACTGTAGGAATGATTTCACTGTTCAACAGACTGGTGCTGCCATCAAGTCCTTGTCATTAATCCCAAGATGATCCCCAACACGCATGGCAATCTAATGAGTTTGCTCTTCC